>NC_030850.1:33798823-33939217 GCF_000208745.1 Theobroma cacao | reverse complement strand
GGTCGCGGGGGGGACGAATTGAAGCAAGCATTGTTGAGGTGACGCGATATTTCAAATTGACACAACTGAGAAAACAAAGCTTTTCATTTCTTGAGACAGTTTGCTTTTACCCATTTATAGATTTCGTAACAATAATAAATTGGTTCTGCCCCAGTAGGCCAGCACTTCGCCAGACTTGCCGGCTTGTAGTTGAGTAGGGTCATCGATTCCCTTGGTTCTCGCCACGCGCTATTTTTTTTCTATTTTTGTTTTGTGAAAATTTAATTATAGTAAAATCTCCATATTACCAAAACCTTCACCTTCAAAGCTCGGAAAAACACTCATCAATTACCCTCTAAACCACTCCATATCAATGGTTTCTAACTAACTATGAGAAAGCTTACTTGTAATCTAATAAAGCAACTAAACCACCATTTTATTTGCTTTGTAGTTCTGGCACAAATAGAGGAAAGGGTGGGTAATACTAAACAGCGTGTACAGCAGCGGCAGATTAGATATTTTGGAAGTCGAGTGTTGCTGAGTCACATTGATGAAATTTGTGGGGGTTCTTCTGGAAGTAATGAGCAAAGCTAGCCATGTCTGAACCCTTCACCAAGGGACTGGTTTATCGGTTCAAGCTCATCAAACTTCTTTAACCCTGTTGGTTCAGCGAGATCTAGCCACCTAAATCTCACAAACCACATTCTTAGATTGTGCAAAATGCACCCAACCCACAGAAATTCACTAACAATTTGTTGGACAGTAATTTCTTCACCTTTGTATTCATTAAACTCATGTATTAAGGTTGATTCAATAATTTAGTCCCTACTTGCCCATGGCTCTTCAATGCAACCTTCAAGTAATTGTCCTCCAATCCTTCTAGTCCACACATTGACTCTATTAAGAGCATGAATGGCAGGCATTTGCCCCACCAATAGAACAGCATTCAATACCTACCTGCTTGAAACGATTCATTGAGGTGGCCACTGGTCACTGTATTGTTAACAGAGATGCAGCCTAAAATAACTGGTTATAAACTAAAGTTGGAAACCAGAAAAACATCAACCACTTATGGTGGTTTGATTTATACTGTAGCTGTCGGTAGCTGCAATAATAAAACAATATAAGCCAGGGACTCATTCAAGATCTAGTTAGAAGATATTTTTGCTTTCAGTACTGTTTGATATCATTAATCCATTGCAATAATGCATAATTCTGTTCATGGCCAACTTTATTTTCAATATTTTCCCCACACTAACTTTCAATGTCTCATCATGCAAGGGATGGTCTACCCCATTAAACAAAGAGAATTAATCTTCATTTGAATGAATGTACTAGAAACAAGTTTTTATCAAAATCCAAATGAGTAAATGACCAAGTCATCAAACCGCTACTTGACTTTGTTAGTAGTAATCCGTTTCGTGTCAAATATTCAGCTGTAAGCATCTTACTAATTAAATACCTACTTGATGAATTTCACTTGGCAAGAGATGAACCATTAATAAATTTAATTCCGTTTACAGAAGAATCAGAAAAGAATTACATACTTCAGAAAAGATGCTGATCTTCAAGAATCTGTTTTACGATCAACTGGAACGTTGACAAGACTCTCTGGATCTGTTCTAACTGTTGAAGGCAAGTCTACAAGCATATTTGGAGGGGCAAAGTACATATGTAGTGACATCATGCAAACAATGATTCCCAAGAAAAGCTGCAAGAATGCCAAGAAAAGAGAAATAAATGCTCCAAATTTTAGTAATAACAAAATTGGCAGTAAAACTGCTGGAGGAGTCCTGGATTTAGTTTCTGTACGTTTCAAGAACTATATTCACATAAAATGATTAAAACAGATAGGATAAACCATAAATCACCTAACAAGTTGATGACATATTCTGGACTATATGTGTGTGTGTGTACATGTGAGCATTTTTCATTAACCATGAAATAAAAAGCCCCATAGAACATACATTTAACACCAACATCCAGGTTGGAACACTATGTTACAACAACACACTGAGATATATCTAGTTCAGACTAACTTCACAGCAAGGAACCCTACCTGAACTGTTGGCTTGAAACTGAAGAGGAACACAGATAGAACCATTGTCAATAGCATGGCCATCGATGTGGAATACACCTAAAATAAGTAAAAACAAGTATTCTTAAGAACTTGAAAAAAATGGATGACTTCCATCCAAAATTTCAAATCAACATATAGCAGTTGAGAAAATCTAGAAGCATAAAACACATCAAGGAGAAATCTCCAGGTTAAAGAACCTATGAAGAAATGACATTCACCCACGATAGCACAGACAACCAGACAAACAATCAAGAACAGTTAAAAAGAAGATACCTTAACTATATTGTCAGCATATTTCATTAACCAGGAAACCAAAAGCCCAGTAGAACCTAGATTTAACACAACCATCCAGGTTGTAACACTGTATCCATTAAATAGCCTTTGCCACCAAGGTCCTTTCTCAAATCCACCTCTAAAATCATCCAACACAAGCCGTGCCATATTGAAGATTGCACCAAACCTGGAAGAAGAATGTTAAATCAGAATGAATGGACCAACCAACAACCATGTTAATTCTTTTGAATGGCTTGAGCTTTGCAATACATCAACAAATGTTGATTGGTGACAATATAAGATTGCAGAAATAAAAAAGGTAAAAGATGATATTCTTTATTGATAATAATATTTTCCTCAAACTAATGTGGCAATGAGCATTTTACAAGAAAATGATACCTACGTGTACAACTGTACATTCTGCCAGTATAAGCTGTCATTGTTCTTCTTCATCAAGAACTCCGTATAAACACCAGCCAATGCTGAAAGACAAGCAGACAAAATTCCTAACATGTATCCTTGAATTGGTGCTGAAAAGAGGGAGTCACATGAAGCCTCTCCACATCCTTTGACCTTAATAAAGATAAGAAGGATAATTCAAATTGAGAAACCGATGATTAGTCTTGACTAAATTTTTAACAGAATAGAGCTTTCACCAAAAGGAAACAAGAAATTTCAAAATTTACTAAGAGATAGAATGCTTCAAGAGCACATGTGATTGATTGGTCCTAATGAGATAGCTTTTTATAAAGAGATGTTGCATTCTTAACTAAGCTATTGCTCATTGCTTTCCTTCTAATCCTCCCCTTTTTTCATTCCTTTCTTACAATTTTCTAAATGAAACTAAAGATATTATTCACTTTACTACATGCAAGGAAAATGATCACATCAACTAGTTCTTCCAACTTTTTTTATTTGATTTCTACATACTTGCTTCAAATCAAGTAAAATCATTGCCTGATTTCACATTTTCACATGGGACTTAAGTTTGATGGACCAAAATACATTATATTTACTCTTTTATAGACTAATTTTCCAACAGTCGAAACAGATTGCTCTAGCATCACAATATATCTAGTTTTCTAGTATGCAAATCGTTGAGAACACCTTAAACTTAAGCACCCATAACTTTTCTAGTATCACAAGTCAAAATGTTGCACAAAGTCTCAGTACAAAACATATATAATTTAGTTAGACATCTGGAGTACCTGACTTGTGGTTGTTCCAACAGCCAATAAAACAATGGCCATCCATTGTAAATTAGTGAGCTTCTTCTTAAGAAACAACCTAAATCATGAAACAACAGAATCTGCTCATTCATGAGAACATGGACATCGAATACTGTCACCGCATGGAAAAAAGAGAGTTCAAATATAAGAAACTGAAAGCAGCACCTGAACAAGATTCCAGTAGTGACAATCTTCAAGTTGCCCATTATCTGATACGTGGACGTATCGACATACATAAGAGTAGCAAACTGGACATTATTATGGATTAAGTAAATGATTGAAGGAATCGGGAACAGACGAACGCTCTTCCAATCCGTCGTCATTTTCGCAGGAGGTGATTTCTTACACTCTCTCCAGAGAAAAACACTTGATACAATAAGCTGTAACCAAAAATAACAAAAAAACAGTAAAATTAACCATCCATTTTAGATCTAAATTAAGAAAGTTCAGTGGAAATTTGAAGTACCTTGAAAACCTCAGCAAGGAAAGGAACGGTGGCGTAATCATATTTATATTTGCCATTGCTTTGTGATAGAGTAGTTAAAATCCCCTGCCAAACATTCGAATATATTTAGATCCAACAGTCATTTTATGTGATTACGGTTACGAATTTGATGGAGGAAAGTAGGAAATCTTCGGGAGTGCGGAAAGTAAAAAAGAAGAAGGGGAATTAGGAGATTGGACGAATAGTAAAACTGACCTGAGAGCTAGTGAGGACGGTGAGGAGAGAAGCTACTAAGTACCACTTCATTTTCACTTCTTCCAATCCGCGTCGGGAAGCAGAAGCATTGTCATCTAGATGTCCTAGAGAGCGACGAGTACAGAGACGGAGAGGAAGCATCCACCGTTCCAGCACTGAGCAGCTGATAGAAGTGGAGCGTCGTCGTTTCTTGCTTTGCGCGTGAGACGCACCGTTTGTCCTCTTCTCCTTCTGTCTGTTAAAACGCAGCGTTTACATCCCAGATCCAGATCTAGATTGGGCCGATCGCTGCCAAATAGTTGTTATTCTCTCCCCTTTTTGTTGACCATTTTTCTAAGCCTTTGGGCCGTTGGAATGCCCCATTTCCATGTGGCATAATTCAATTTTGCATTCTTTTCTTTTCTTGTTAATGAAAAAAATCTAATTAGAAATTACCTTGATTAATCATTTTCTTTTAATTTTGATTGCTCATTATGATATATTTATTACTTATTATATATATATATATATAAGATGTTTTTACATTAAAATTGCATAATCATCATTATTTTTTTCAATTGTGACATTTTTTTATTTTTAAAATCAAAAATATTTTTTAAAAAAATTAAAACTTTTTAATCAAACTTATTTTTTAAAACATTCAAAATTATTTTATCCTTCCAACAAAAAATACTAATTAAAACTCCAATTAATTTTTATATAAGAGAGAACACTACGATTCGAACTTAAGATTTTTACTCAAATCTCATCATGCGTCTCTACTTATCTTAATTTTTTTTTTTAATTTTAATTAAAACAGTAAATACTATTAATCTCATCTATATTTCATTTCATCCGTACAAAAATGGTAAACAAATGCAATCCAAAACAAGAATATCGAAACTGGCGGGAACACCATGACACGAAGCTGACAAGTGTTGGGTGGTGTTAGTTCCATGTCGAAACAACTTTGCTCACAATCATACACACCACCAACACACACTTTTCCCGGAGAAAACAACTACTGCTAAATTTAAAATCATCTTCTTTTGGTTCTCAATGAGTTAAACAGGAAATCACTTTTCTTCCCTTTGCTCGAATTTTTAAGTTCCTTTTCTATTCTTTGACATCCGTTACATAACATTACATGTTAGTTCATTGAATTCTGATCTGATTGTAGGAGATAAACCTTTTTTGGGTTTTGGAAATTGGGTTCTTTGCATAATTGCACTGGCCTTTGCTGAATTTCTGTTGGGAGGATCCGGTGGAAACTAGCTGTTCTCTGTTTTGCTACTGGTTGTGGGATGTGGCACATTGCCAAAACTAAAGAAAGCTTGAATTTCTTCTGTTCCTATATTTTGATCCAGGAAAGGAAGCTTGAGTGTTTTTCACAATCCTTGATCTGAAAGGAAGCCGTTTTTGGCCTATTTTTCTATGGTAAGCGGTGTCATGTTTAGTCTCACATCTGTTTTATTTGATGTTTTCTTTTAGATTGCATCACATCATGAACGTGATTATTAACATCTACCCTTTTGGTAGAGCCTCCTGGTTTTAGACCAAAAATGGAGCAATTTCGACAGATCGGGGAGGTGCTAGGGAGTTTGAAGGCTTTAATGGTATTTCGTGACAGCATCCAGATCAACCAGAGGCAAT
The DNA here is from genome assembly GCF_000208745.1 of Theobroma cacao. Taxonomy (NCBI): domain Eukaryota; kingdom Viridiplantae; phylum Streptophyta; class Magnoliopsida; order Malvales; family Malvaceae; genus Theobroma; species Theobroma cacao. The sequence goes on along the minus strand of NC_030850.1, from coordinate 33,933,324 downwards.
GCATTTTGTTACACGATATGTTTAGTTTCGCATACAGATCGATAGCAGATGAAATGAGAGAGAACCTGAAATTTGAAGAAAGGAACATCAAATGGAAAGTTCTTGAAATGCCTTTCAGAGAGCTCCACAGGGTTTTCAAAGAAGGGGAAGCCTACATCAGGCAGAGCTTGGAATCCAGAGACTGGTGGGCTAAAGCCATTACTCTCTATCAGAATTCGGATTGCGTCGAGTTACATATCCATAACTTGCTTTCCTGCATCCCTGTTGTCATCGAAGCAATCGAAACTGCAGCAGAATTATGTGGTTGGGAACAAGATGAAATGCAAAAGAAGAGGCGGGTGTACTCCAACAAGTACCATAAAGAATGGATTGATCCTCAGCTTTTCCAGTGGAGATTTGCAAAGCAGTACCTTATTACACAAGATTTTTGCAATAGGATTGACACTGTTTGGAAAGAAGATAGATGGATCCTTCTAAACAAAATCCTGGAAAAGAAAAGCATGGGTTCGAGAAAGCAGGAGCGCAAACTTGCAGATTTGCTTTTGAGAAACTTAGATAGTTCAGAGTCTTTGAATGGGAGGCTCTTACCGAGTACAATGCTATTAGGGTCTAAGGACTACCAGGTTAGACGGCGGCTTGGAAACGGGAGTCAATATAAGGAGGTCTACTGGTTAGGTGAAAGCTTTGCTTTGAGACATTTTTTTGGAGACGTAGAAGCAGTAGCTCCTGACATTTCTTCTTTATTATCTCTTTCCCACCCAAACATACTGCATTTCCTCTGTGGATTTACTGATGATGAGAAGAAGGAATGTCATTTGGTCATGGAACTAATGAATAAAAGCCTTCGCAACTACGTAAAAGAGATTTGTGGCCCAAGAAAGCGAGTACCATTTTCTCTTGCGGTTGCTGTTGATCTAATGCTTCAAATAGCGAGAGGAATGGAATATCTCCACTCAAATAAAATCTACCACGGTGATTTAAATCCTTCCAACATTCACGTCAAGTCAAGAGGAATGTTCACGGAAGGGTACATGCAGGCAAAGGTTTCAGGATTTGGCTTATCTTCCATAGTTCATTTACCACAAAAGAACACATTGATGAACCAGAATGAAACCCTGCCATTCGTCTGGCATGCTCCAGAGGTTCTAGAAGAGCAGGAGCAGACAGGAAGTAAAGGGAATTCAAAGTACACAGAAAAAGCTGATGTTTACAGCTTCGGAATGATTTGCTTTCAGCTTCTAACTGGAAAAGTCCCATTTGAAGATAGCCATCTTCAAGGGGACAAAATGAGCCCAAACATCAGGGCAGGGGAGAGGCCATTATTTCCTTTCCAGTCACCAAAATGTGTAACCAACCTGACCAAGAAATGTTGGCATGCTGATCCAAATCTACAGCCTAGCTTCTCATCCATCTGCAGAATTCTTCGGTATGTAAAACGGTCCCTTCTAATGAAGCCTGATTATTATAACAACCAGTCAGAATTACCAATGCCAGTGGTGGATTACTGTGACATTGAGTCAAAGCTTCAACGAAAATTCCCCACATGGGAGGCTTCCAATCCGTTACCTATATCACAAATCCCTTTTCAGATGTTTGTTTATAGAGTACTGGAAAAGGAGAAAATAGGTCATTCTCTCAAAGACACTTCAGAATCAGGAAGTGACAGAACTTCAGTTAGTGGGGATGAAAATGCCACTGCTGATGACCCATTGTCATCAACAACTGAGAGGAGGTCCTTACCTTCGCCTGAATCGACTCCCAGGAGACTTTCAGCATTGAAAAAATCTCCTGATATTAGAGCAAAACATCCAGGTAATTTACTTTTAAGGACAATGCATGATTTCTAAATGACTTCTTCATGATACCATTGATATAGCACCGCAGGCACTCTTTTCATTCATGGTTTGTCATTTATTTTCCTTCTGACCTCTGAAGGACAGTAACTGGTACAAAGAATGGAATGGCTTCAGCTTTTCAGAATGTTTTTCAAGTTAAAATATAGCCCCCATGTCTAGGCATTGCAAATATTGTCAACTTATGTTACATTAGCTGCATGGTTTTACTTTAATGATAAACTCTCTCAGTAATATTATCTCCATGCATATGAATAGTTTTTCTGTTCCTGATACAGTGTAAAGTTTTCGACCTAGAAGGTACTCGTGCCTGTGTGCTGTATCGGTAGCACCAACTTAAGACCAATCAATATAAGCAAGAACTAACCTGAATTTAGAAAAAATCATCTAATTCTCTTTTTCTTAAATCATATACACACAAAAAAGCATCTTCACCTTCTTATCCCTAAATCATATTCTTACTTTAAAGTATTAGATTTATAAAGATTGGCAAAATTTTTTTTATGGATTTTGCTCAACCTGTCTTTTTTCAGTGACACCAAAAGGAAGAGCAGTAAGACCTCCTCAACTGAGCCGTTGTGGGCGCAGTTTAAGAATGAATTCAGAAAGCCAGCTACTTCTAACAAGTCCAAGAATACGGAGGACAGCATCCGGTCATGCCTCAGATTCCGAGCTCTCCTAGCCTTCAACACTTTGAGCACTCAGACACAGAAAGAAAGCTGATCTAGTTTCCAGTGATTAAATGCTTTTCCAGATCAATTATAGTGAAAAGCACACCTCCAGCTGAAGATATAACCGAGTGACAAAGATAGGATTCAAACAGCAATCACAAAGAGTAGGTGTTCAGACTTTATTGAATTAAATGCAGGAACACATTAGCTTGCATTGGCTTACTCCTTACATCTGTATATTTAGAATTTGTGCTGAACAATCATAGTCTTTAATGCATGAAAGAGAAACATTTTTCGCTACAACTTTAGCAGAAACTATTCATCCACACAGAAGATGCTCAACAGAAATAATAAATTCTCTAAACCGGTTCAAAAAGCAGATCAGTTTTGTTTTATACCTTTATTATATCTCTTAGATAAACTTCAGAATGTTTACATAATTGTATTCAATAGATCTATATGGTTTGTACCGGTTATTCCTGTTTCCATGCAAGCAGAGGCTTGATTCATTTTATCCATATGCAGAAAGGAACCATATCAGTAAAACAATCAAATCCTAATACTGCCATTAAATACATGGAAAATAGTACATAATTGCTACTATAGCCCATAAAGAGAAACATAAAGGTTACATTCAAAGGGATTTCTGATTCACAATTGTAGGAAGGTCCCTCACATTCACAGGAAAACTATACATTACATCACAATCAGAAATGATACTTATTTATTGACAACAACAAAAAACTTTATTGAACTGATCAGAAAGGAAAAAATTTTTCTACAAAAAACAAAATGCTAGTGAAAATACCTTGCCAAAAACTGACAGTTGCATGCCTCTTGAAAAGAACTCATGTCTCAACCTTGAATGCATCTTCATGAAATTCTTGTGGTTCACATTCTTCATCCACTATAAATTTACCAGAACCTTTTTTGCTCATGCAATATTGCACCCAAATAAAGTTCCTGACGCCACTTCTCATCCATATTGTCATCCAACTTAAGCCCAACTCTGCTATCAACTTGTCCACAAGAGGCAGCAGAGATGAATCTGTAGGATCCATTAACTCAGAGTAATATCATCTTAGTCAATAACCTCCAATTCCGAGGGTTGGTGCCTGATGTTGCAACAGTTGAGGACATGTCTTCTTGACTTCCCTTGATATTTTCTTAACAGAAAGATGTAATACTCAATGGCCCTAGCAGTTTTGGCAGGAAAGCAGAAGTCATTGACCGCACCCAGCAGGAGTGGCAAACTATAATCTTCGCATGCATAGGCCACCATTGAAGGCAGACTCAGTTACAAGGAGGCTGCATGAGTGGTTGGCTCTCATTATTACCCTTCAGCCTTTGCAACTTTCTGCTTCCAACTCATTGTTTTTTTGAAGTGCATATAATCTATTTTTAGGACGGGTAAGCTAATAATAGATTAGCGAGCAAGACTAACTTCTGGAAAAGGCTTTCATCACACCAGTTTCAGTAGTTTAATACTTCCAGTTGAGTTGGCAGCAACAAGCATGTTTGACTTTTGTCTCCAACAGACACTTGAAACAAACTGCCCATTTTCGTCAGTGATTTGATTTCCAGAAATAGGATCAAGAGACCCAAACTTGTAGGAAGTGATTGGCATTGGCAGAGATCTATAATAACAATAAACCTGCAAAAGGGAAAATAATCATTGGAGATTAGTTTAGCTGTTGGTCAGTTATGTATGCATGCAAACCATTTCTGCTGTCACAACTCACTTCATAAACAATCAGAATTAACAAAACCCAGAAATGAACTATAAATTTAAGCACTTTATTTGTGATTAGACATATTTACCTCATTAGTCTCTGAACCACATGCTATATATCCATCCAAAACAGATAAACCCACAAAGTTCTGATCAAGCAGGAAACAAAGTGTTAGTGCTGAAAAATATACTCGATGCTCAAAATTTTTATGAGATGTAGAGAAAGTATTTAACCTTCTCATTTTTATGACCACTAAAGGTTAAGCCACAAGTACTGGAAGGCAATGCATCTGAACTGGTTTTGTTGAGATGCCACAGCTTCAGGGTGTTGTCGGTGGATGCAGAGAGAAGGGTTGTGGAATCCAAGAATTTGACATAGCTAACAGCTTTTTCATGGGCAGCTAATGTGCATAAAGGGATTCTAGCATGCCGAAGATCATAGCAATACACCTTGTAATCGGCAGATCCAAATGCCAACAGATGAGGAGAGAAAGTAGAGAACTGAACACAGCAGACATTTGCAGGGCTCCCTATGGTGCCAAGAGAACTTCTCTGCAATAATATCATTCAAATTTTTTTTGTCATAAACTTTGTGAAAAAGAAGTGACTATATGTTTTAGAACTATCCCAGATTGAAATGAAAAAGCAGGAGGTTGTAATCATCAGAGAACAGGAGACAAGTCAATTCTAAATTGACGTAAATAGCAATTTGTTACCAGTTGTCACCAACTATAATTGACGGTCATTTTAAAGGATGTCCATACCATGGTGATTTAAACAAAATATACAAGACATTTACTAAATCAATTAGACAAAGAAACCAACCAACTCAAAGGCTGGTAGCTTAACATGAACATGCTGGGAAATTTAGGCATAGGCATGTGGAGTAAGATGACAGTTTGGACGAGTAATTAGTGCAGTACATATGACCAGATCAAATAGAAAAAACTCATCAAATGACTTCTTAGAAGCCAATCCTATCTCACTCTATGAATGCATCTGGATGTGTGAATTTCTATGACTGAATGTATGCAACCATGCAAGTGAGGTGATTTGCATGTGCATCTGCAGCTGTGAACAGATGCAGATACAAGCATGTCTTCTTTCTATACTTGCTTTTCTTTTTTTCATTGATAGAGAATATTAATAACCTATATACCAACTCTGATTTATGAAGACACTGAAACTCTACATGCTACATGATGAGTGAGGCAGGAGAAAGCATACCTCATTAATGCTCCAAAGCTTCACAGAGCAGTCATCACTTCCACTGGCAAACTTTGTTGGGTCAGCTTGAGAAAAGTCAACAGACCATGCCCTCTTTTGGTGCTCAGTGTATTGACATAATCCTTGACCAGTTCCCGCATCCCATGTCTATACCCATAACATACCATATTATCAATAAAAAATATGGACAAGAGCATTTAACAACCTTAATACAATCATAAAACACTACAAACCAACAGAAAGCAAAAGGAAAATTAAGCATTTAGAAAGAAGTTTCTTAGTTGCAATTACTCTGCAATGTAGAACTCCAAAACAAAATTCAGCAGCTACGGCAATACTTCCCAAAAGTGAAGTGTGTGGTAGAAGTATGTGGGTCAGAGACATAAGCCAACAGAAATATACTGTTAGAAATTTGTGAGATACATCTTCAGTACAGCTATTCATAAAGTTAGATGCACCAGAAACCTATCACCACAATGAATTCATTTGCAACATAATCAAATTGAAGAAAAGATGAATTATATAAATGGCTCTTAGATCATTTGGCTAGATAGCTTCGGTAGGACACATTGCAGAAAAGCATTTGATAGAGTCCAGCTAAAGTTCATAAATCTGATGTAACTATGAACTACTTGAGGCACAAAGCAATAATTAGTTATTCAAAAATAGGATATGCTGGCTTCATTAGGTATTATATTCAAATTAGCCAAGTAACATTCTCGAGAGGAATGAGGATTGAGGGGTGAATATTCTCAATCGGCCAACACAAAAATTTCATCCTCTGACCATGCAATTATAGAAGAAAGTATAAGGTATAACCAGAAGAAGTCAATAAAATGCACCAAAAATAGGTATGACATTCATCAAGAAAAAGAATTTACCACTCTATTACAATTGCACCAATGAAAATTTTGAATGATGGATCATTAACGTCTAAAAAATTGAGCACTATCTTTAATGGTTGTTGAGATAAAACTGAATACGTTATTTGACTTAAATTCACATCAAGGTATCTTTCAAGGAGAACAGGATAATTACCTGGACAATACCATCATAATCAGTTGAAGCCAAATAATTCTTTATGTAGTTGTTCCAGCAAACACAGCTAAGCTTTGACTTGTTTGACATCTCAACCACAGGATAGTGGACATCAATAGAGTCATTCATAAATGCATCAAACTCAAAAATCTTGATTCTCTTAGATATGCCAGCAGTAGCAATATAATCCTCATCACGGTCAAAACTGAGAGTGCATATCACATTTGCAGAGTTTAGAAGGTCCCCTTTTCTTATTGTTCCACACGCTTCAAACTTGCTATAGCAAGCAAACTTGCACAAACCTTCAAAAAAGACCCCGAGGGGATCAATAGATTTCTGATTCATTCTCATCTCACCATTTGCACTTTGCACCTTGGACAACCTGTCTCCATTCCTCAGCAAGTCTTTATTAAAGCACGCTGCAGCATCAGGTTCTGAAGAATGGATTTCGGATCTCATGGAGAAGTACGCATGCTCAAGCAGCCTGATATTTTTTGACAACCATCCTTCATTTACCTCTGACTTCAAATTTGATCTATAATGAGCAACTGATGTTCTGGGGTCTTCAAAATGCAACCAATTTTTTCCTGCATCAGGAAATTCATTTTGTTTCTGAGGGAAAACTGAAGATGTCTTTAATAAGTGCCTTCTTTCAGCCTCCTTAATATCTTCTTCTAAGAACCTAATATCTTCAATCAATTTGGAGGCATGCTTCTGCTTTTGTTCTTCTAATCTAATTAGAAACTGAGGTAATATCTCTGATTCCGCCATATCACTATCAGGAGATTCTGATAAATTGTTCCCACAAAACCATTCTTGGGATCCACAAAATAAATCAGACTGCAAGATTTCCCTGTTTTGTACAAAATTTGAATGTACTTAAAGGACTAAAACAAGCAGAATCTACATTAAATCATCATGCATTGCAGTATACAACATAACCTACATACCAACAAAATGAAGCACAAGCACTTGCAATTGTAATAACATCAATTTATTTAGGAAGCCAGGAGATGACAGTAAAAACAATAATTTACGTGCATGCTAGCGAAAGAGAGACCCAACCAAATGAATGTTACAACCTCTTTTAATCCTCTACGTGATGTATTTAGATGATCCTTAATATCTTAAAATATAAAATGACAGCTTAGGTTCTACTTATGCCTACTCAAACGATCTCATATTGCAGAAAAAACATGTTACTACATTAATTTTACATGGGAAGAATACAAGAATAACAAAACACATTACATGATACTATGTTAGGTCGGCTTAAGTTATGGACGTAGACAGACATCATGTTCAAAATATTCGAGAACCATGAAGTTCGGCAACTTAGCATTTAAATTGTCCTAGTCACAAGGCATGAATGTTGATAATTAACAAGTACACCTAAACCTCAGAAATTATAACAGAATATCTTTTTTTTAAGGTAATAATACCAGAATATCTAAGCTATACATTAAGAGGGATTGAGCTGGAAAATTTATCTTGTGTCAGCATTTATATTCACTACACTGCATATGTGAGAGTATGCCATCACAACTACAGAAGTATCAAATATATTTATGCTAGGATTAGCAGAGGGTCTGAGAAAGGAAGACACAAACTGTTTACTCCCCTTAATTGCAACCGCCAATGACACTGTAATGTTTCGATCCAATGAAGGCTTTTAAATTTACCAGTTTTGAAATAAACAGAAAAGCTATAAATCTAGTAGTTACTGCAGATGAATGGCAGATAATAAAAGCTTCATGGATACCTAGTTGTTGGACGAGACAAAGGTTTGGGGTGAAGAAGCCAAAGACAAAAGCCAGCTTCCTTCGGATTTTCTGAAAGGAACTTTGGTGGAAGAATCCTCTGGCTCATATCCAGCATCATTGCAGAATGCAGCTCCCATGATTCAAAACAACATAGCAACTGATAGAAACAGCCCACATTAGTTCAAAGGATAGACTTTCTATCAACTCCAGAGATGAAAATGTAGCAACTGAGAAAAATGTTTTTAAATTGCCTTACAATAATTGAGCACTATTGGAAAGGAATAACAAGATTACTAAGAACTGATATTGTCCTGGCACAACTTTTCTGATGCATTCTTGAAAAGTTATGTTGAAAGCATGCTCAAGCTGAAGGGAATACACAGACAGCGGATTTAAAGAAAAAACAGATATGTTCAAGGATTCTGTCTTTCTTAGTCCAAATGGATTGGAAGTGACCACATACTTTAATAATAAAGACTTATAAGTTTCAATGTGACAAAAATCTCAGATGAATTCAATTTAAAATCTATGGTAAGACTCAAAAACAAGTCTTACACTTATTCTTGAGCTAATATCAGGTTAGTAAATCATATACTATGCAGCAAAAATCAATGAAGGAATTCCAAAATACTAACAAATATGACAAATGGAATACTAATAAAAAACCTCACCTCAAAAAGAAAAACCCCAAGGCTATATATATTTGATGAAAATGTGCAGCTTCTGCCATTAAGCACCTCTGGGCAAACATACCACTTCTCTTCCGATTGTATAGCTGCAGAAATAGAATGTGAAACAGATGCAGTAGGGTAGCGGAAACTTGGAGGCTGGTTCAGAAAACAGTTAGAATCTTGCTTAACAGATGTATGAAAACCAATCTTATTTCCCATCTCAATCCTGGATTCATGGGGAGAGGTGAACTCTGTTTGGTGTCCAAGAGATCGCATGTTCTCATTGACCTTTAGCAGCTTTGCACGTAAACTACAATTTGCAGCATTCATACTTTCTTCCAGGAATCTTTTCCTCCTCAAATCACTATTTACAGCAGACACTAGTCCTTTCTTAGCAGATAGACCTGTATATGTAACCCTATTTGATGAGGATAAATAGAAACAGGATGGCTGTAAGTCTTGCAAGACAACTCCTTGGGAGTGTGCAGAATCCACCAACTTCACAATCTGCCAGAATAGAAGTAGGCTTTCAGCTTTATCCTCTTTACATCTCCCTCGTTTTAGCCATTCTCTCAAAGTAATTCCATTGGGGCAAGGTGCAGTAGCAGACCTATCAACCCCAAGTAAACAAGGCTGGTCATTGTCAGCAGTTGTGCAAGATTCTGGATCTCTTCTAACAATACCCTTTCCCTTCAAACCTTTCTTTACAAATAACTGTGAAAAGCTAGGCCTAGTTGACGTTTTCAATGGAGTAGCTGCAACTGACGATGTATTGCTTGAGATAGCCATGTTGTCTGTAGCCTTCAAATGCAAAGAAATTCCTCCAGTTGTTTGATCAGTATCCTTGCTCTTTTGGTTCTCATAAGACATTCTCGCAAGCTGCTCTTTCGCTCTCAACAACACGTGATCAACGTTTCCATCTAAAGCCTCATGTTCAGACATACTTTCTAAATGATGCATTCGTTGCCACTGACCCTGCCTTAAGTTGCTTGAGCTCTTGGGCAAACTTAAACCTGAGGTCTTATAGTTTTCCACTGTCAATTCTTCCACTGTAACACCTGTCTCAGTCTCAATCATAGAAGAAGTGCTAGGGCATTGAGGTGCAAAGCCGCTAACATCGTTCACCGGCCAGTTTCTTCTCTGTGATTCATATATTTTCGGGGATTCCATCAAAATATGACCTTCTGATTTCAAGGGAAAATTGAAGCCTTTTCTTGTAAATTCAGTATTCTCAGCTATTCCACTTGCAGCCATTTGTTCCCCATCTCGTTCCATACTAGCCAAATAAAACCCGATTCAATCAATTTTGGTACTTTACAGTACATTACAAGAACAACTACCTACTACAAACATAATAAAAAATAAAAATGAAAGGCTGTGAAAAGCTAGAAATTCATTGTATTTACACAGAAAAACAATCGTATGCTGAGTTCTACATTCAAGAAGTTATCTACTAGTCAATGCATCATCTCTAGCATCAAAAAATTTCTAAATAAAAACAAACAATTTAAGTATAGCTTTAAACTTAAACCAAAAAATGGAAAATTCGGGTAATTAAAAGAATCAATTTACCTAGTTTTATCACATGAAAATATCTTCTCTTACAATCAAAGTCGTACAGAACAGCAAGAACTTCAAAATGATCGTGTGCAGGGCCAAAGAAGGAAAAAGAGAACAGGAGAAGAGTCAACTTACGCATCAAGGACCAAAGTAAATGCAATAATAGCAGAGAACGGTTAACCGTTACTCTCAATTCGGCAAACCACAAAGAAAAGAAGAAAGTGGTAAAACTTGCCAGAAATGGAAACGGAAAATACTATAAAATAATTGGGGAGTAAGAAAAGAATAATATTACGTATTAATAATAATAATAATATCTTGTCGATGCTCACACATTACAACAAAGGGTCATAAACAGAACAATGTCTTTTCAGTGTCTACTAGATATTTTTTTCTTTTTAGTATCTTTCATTTTAAAGCTAATTATAGCAAATTGTTCCATTTTTGCTTGGCCAATGAATTTTCCAAATTTATTTAATTTTTTAAATTTAAAATGTTTATGAAATATTAAATACAAGTGGGTTTCTTGAGCCACTTTGCTTAGCTCAGAGCCGTCTCAAACGTGAGGTAAAAAGTGCAGCCACGATATTCTTTCCCAGAAAATCTGACAGTCAAAAATAAAAAATTAATTCTATTATTTTAAAAAATGTTCGGCAGACTCTTCGACAAAATGCCCCTGGTTTCTTATTTATTACCAAATTTGCCATCCAACCCGCCCGGCGCTGTAAATGATGAACCCGAGGATTCGGAAAGCAAGACAGAAAGAAAGAGAATGTCCAAGGAAAGAAGTTACGGGTATAAGGGACCCCACTTGGGACGACAGAGACACCGTACGTGGCTCACGTGCAGGCATTTGGATTACTTCGGCACACGGTAGAGGGTGTCGGGGTTCAAACAAGCATTTGGTCGGGGACAGTCTCGCAGGGATTTGGATTTTTTCCAGGATTTTCAGACACAGCAGTGCCATCGAAGGGGCGGTTCTGTAATTTTTGTACAACTCCAGTGGCATTTTCCTTCTGCACGTAGCCGACTCTGTCCGGCAGCAGCGGGACTGCAAGCACAGGAACGAGTAGTTCTTAACGAGCCACGTAGATTGTAGGCCCCTGGGTGGCGGCTAGCACGGGCAAATGCAATGCAAATATGCAATGGACCGCTGGGCTGGGCCTTAAATTGTCTTTGGAAATTGGGCCAATTAGAAATCATTTATTCCCCTATGATTAGTAAAACTGTTTCGACTAAAATGATGCTAAATCCATTTTAAAAAAAAAATATGCTAAATCGTAGACAACCTGTGACTAATATAGAGGGTTAAAGCCTGCTTCTCTATCTTCCTTTGGTGCATCAGAGAGGTTAAAATAGCTGAATTTGGCTCTATAGATTATGAGCCACCGCTTGCATTCTTTATAAGAAAATCTTTTCTGGTCACTACCAAGAAGAGTGCAGGTGGGGGAAAGAATCTTAACAACCCATCAAAAGGTAAAAAAAAAAATTCAGTAAACAAAATCATTTATAGGGGAGAACGGACATATAATTTTACTCGCTAGGGTATTCGATGCAATCGATAATTCTATGGTCGAAGTAACAGCCAGGTAAGGATTTTTTGTTTTTGGCTTTTTTCTTATGGGGGTCTTCCAGGCCCTGGTTTTTGGTCGATCAAGGGTAAATCTTGTCAAATTATGAGAGTGGATTTTATTTGGAGGGCATGGATATGTCGTCATAATCAAGATGCTGTTGGTACAGGTTGGAGACAGGACAACATGGAACAACCTGATAACGAAACAAAGCATGAAAGTCAGCTTGTGTTAGGTGACGTTGATGGTTTGCGGGAGCCCAACGCAACTTATCTTTCTGATTTGAATCTCCTGATGGTGGCTCTTTCACTGAGCTCTATACGCAACGAAGATTGCTTAAATTTGGTTGACACAGAGAAGACAAGTATTGAAGATCGGGAAGCTAATAAGGGCAAGGCCTACATACCCAGGTTACATTCCAGAAAACGGGAAACCAACGACGTAAAGCTCATGAGACGACAAACACAAAGGATCCAAACATCACCCAAGGATTTTAGGTAAGATTGTATATTTCTTTTGTACGTTACAACCGGTGAGACGGTTGGAATCTAACCTATATATTCCTCTTCTCTTGCCTTATGCTCAGGCACTGCAGAAAAATGTAGACAGGAATGTTATAAATAGGAAGAGAACAGAACAAGAAAAAGATACGATGAAGGAGAGAGCATGTAAAATATTCTTTTGATACAGGTTTTTTATTATTTTATTTTTGGTACTGTAGCATGTGAAATATCCTCTAGGAGCTTTTTCGTTGGCATTGTCGCTGTCGTCGAACAGAATCCATTAAACCCACTGTTAAGGGACAAAATAGAAACGGCAGACATCAGAGACGTTATTCCAGATGGAATTTGGTGACTGTTTTCTTTCACTTTCTGTTTGTAAGCTTTTGTTGCTCCACCCTGTTTCTTTGTCTTGCATTGGAGCGTTGCAAGATTTCCTTCTGCATTTTTCCAAAGTGGATCGAACTCTTTCATTCAAATGCACTGCTAAACGTAACAGTAGTATATGGAATTACAACTATGTGCCTATCTATTCTCGACCTGGGAAGTGGATAAACAAATATCTATGGTAACATTACGAGCTACGACACCATAATGATTATGCATGGATGCATTCACAACATAGAGCAACAATCACATATAGAAATTAAGGCCTGCGGTATAGTGCTTGACGGTTCATCCCAAGTTGCACATACTGATGAATAAACGGCATGCATGCTGAATTGTTGTCCTTGAAATAGTACGAAATCAAAATCCATCACCGGATATTTACCCTAGCAACAATACTTGACCTTAACTGACTGCATCTAACTTGTAAAGTTAAAAATTTCACTTCATATTAAAGCTCACCAATCTACTTATTGAGCAAAATGTCTACAACGCGGCAGAAAGAACACAATCAATATTGCAGAGAAGGCTTAGAAATTGCTTTCTCAGCTTTTATGCAGAGGCAGGCAAATGTGTTTCTTGCATTGTTCCTTCATCCTTATTGACACAGCACATGAATGAGGAGGAGCTGAAAGCTACAGCGTTCACAAGGAAACATAGGAAACCATGGGAAGAAATTATGGACAGGCTCGTACATGTGTCTCAACTCAAATTTTGTGAGACAAAAAGGTTAAAAAGACCATCCTAATTTACCTTCTCTATATCCCCTTGCCCTACAAAAATAGCACACATCCAATAACTACCAAGTTGAATTGGCCCCCATTTCAGTCCGATATTCTAATCTCAACTCCTAAAATGTCCTTCACCACCTCGTATGTCACAAATGCAATAGCTATTGATGGTACAACCTGGAAAAAGAAATGGATAAACAATATTAAATATGAAACATTGAAGGATGACATATATTTGTATATTCAAATCTACAACAAAATGCCAATTATATTAAAGAACCATCAACAATAGCATGCTATCAAGTATGTTCTTTTCAATACTAGAGAACAACATATAGTAAAGTCGTACTAGTGTACAACCAAAAAAGGGTGGAAATGTTACAGAATTACAAGCTTCAATAGCTAACCCATTCTGGGAAAATAAAGTCATTTGCATCAGTAAAGAAAAACGCTTAATGCAGTAAGTTTTTAGGGTATATGCAAGACAACCAAATGCATTCAGCCAAAGCAGGACTAGTACTCTTACTTCTAACTAGACCTCAATCTTTCCAAATCCACAAAAACTCATCAAGGATAAAAAACAAAAGAATGCAGAAGTCTTGATAAAGTCATGAACCTTTTGGTCTAGGATAATGCAAACTGCATACGAATCACTATTCTTCTTGACAGTTGAAGAAAACGAATAGAGATTAAAATATTCCTCATGCATTCAGTATATAAGTCTTCTCTTGTCCAAAGTAAAATTTCGTGTGAGATATCAATCAAATGAAAAAAAAAATGTAATTCCTACACTTATCTAGAAGTGAACAGAAATGAAAGAAAAGAGCCTGACCTTGACAAAATTAGGGACCAGACCCTTGTATAATGCTCCAAAGCCCTCATGTCGAACAGTTTTCCTGAATGCATCAATCATGCCAGTATACTCAAGAGGGCCCTTGTTCCTACCATCACCAGTGACAACAGAGGCAGCATCTTTCCATCCGACCATTTGCATTCTTCGGCGAATCACATCAAGAGGGTAAGCAACAGTTTGGCCAACAGTTCCAGCAGCAGCCCCGCAAGCAAGCCTTGTTGTCACACTCAACTCAGAGTCTTCAACCAATCCAAATGGTTTACTTTTGATTAACCAATCTTTTAGAGATTCATACACAGCAAAGTTCAGACCCACATATGGTATCTGCAAACGTAAGATGAGTTCAAAATCAACATACAACAAATAAAGTAAACATTCCTCTCTGTCAGGTTAGATAATGAATTCACCAACAAATAACTCACTAATCAAATTTGACCACCCAAGCATTATGCATAATTTGAAGGAGTGAGATGGATCTGACTAAAGACTAAGAACTTCGCATGATAAAAGGTAAAAACAACTACATAAAGGTTATTACAAAATTCAACAGAAAGTAAAAGGGGGTAGAATTTTATTTTAGAGGAGTGGAGATTTCATTAGTTATAAAACCCTCAGGAAGAAGGATGCTTCACTCCTCCCCACTTTTTTCTCTCTTCCAAGCCCTTATGTTCTTCCAAGAAGGCATGCTGTCATCACAGCCATTAACAAAAAAAAGCCATATAACTATGAAACTCCAAATAGAAGGAAATAATAACCCACAACTCCAATGACTGAAGGAAGCCAACCCTTGTACAATGCCCGTGGGCCTTCTTCCCGCAACACAGTTGACAGAGCATGGATCATTCCTCTATACTGATAAGGAGACCTCTCTGTCTGCAATATACACAATAAAATGATTAAATGCTCATGTCGCCAAACTACAAGGCACAATCCCTGATATCAGAGAAAGGAAATGCAGCAGCTTAAAACAAAATCAATATTTCATTTGAAGAATTAAAATATTTTTCAAATTTTATACAAATTAATTGAAGAACTAAGAAAGTTATGTCCAAAGTTTATTATTTACTACAAAATAGTCTCTTCCAAAGCTTAATCTTCATAACATTGAGATAGATTAAACAACAGATGAAACATCATGCATCTGCCAAGTAAAAAGATATCTAAGACAATACCTGTACAGTGAGCCTGCCTCGTACCATGTCCATTGGGTAAGTTGCAGACATGGCAATTATTCCAGCACATGCTCCAGCTCCAAGGCGTAAAAGGGGAGTGAGTTGAGCATCTTCTGCAGAATTAACAGCAACAAGAGGAACACTGGTATATGAGCTTTCAAGATTCCAAGGACACCAGAATACAAATTTCATGACATATATGGTAACATCCATGTAGAATATTGGTTTTCTATCCCATGAATGCAGTTCTTCATAACATTAATGAACTTATAGAACATAATTTTTAGTCGTAATAACAAGTTCCACAAGTTATTCCAAAGCCAATGCTCTTATAATACTATTATTATCATGCATGCAAGACCATATGAGCATGTAAAGGACATAAATTAACCTAAAATCATATGTGAATTCTTTATGTGTATCAGATAATGCAAACATGAGATGATTGCTCAGCAAAAAGATGATGACAATATCAGACATACCATTGCCAGTTTGCTGTTGATACAGATACAGTATTCCCCTGTCACAAACAATAACAACGAACCATCAGCAGAAAGAAACACGCCTTGGTACTTCAGTACAAAATTTGAACATGTACGGTAGAAGCAGTGCAAAGGAAGGAAAACTTAGCACCCTCATGGAATCTTATGACTGATAGATTGAAATTGCGTAACCAAAAACGTTTATGCTTAGTATTAGTATGAACATCCTTTTGTCCACAGTCAGACATGGATCCATTGTCAATATTTTAGGGACTAAGTAAACAGTAGCCTAAAAAACAAAACCAATTCCAGTATGATATTGACTCTAACTTAGCAATGAGAACAGAAGGGAAAGTGGAATCAGTTAGTCGACCAACAAAACAATAGTAACAAGTTGAATTGAACAGTGTTCAGGAGTCGTACTTTGAAGCTTGCTCATAGCTGAAGAACTTGACCGCAGAGTTTGGAACAATGCGCGCACAATTAGTACCATTGCCTTTGAAAAGTCCGCGAAAGCCTTCCGTTCTCCAAATGTACTTCAAACCTTGAATTGTTCCGTTGTATTTTATACTATGTGGATTCTGGACCTGCATTTGTTTGGCGCAAAAGAGATTAATCAATTCAGAAATTGAAGTATTTATTTTTCTTCATATAAATAAAAAGCAAATAAATTAAAACAAAAATGAACCTGAAGTAATATTTTTAAACGTTCCAAGGGAGCAACGGCAGTTCGTGACCTGCATATAAAAAACGATAAATTAAACAAAATATGCATTTCAAAAACAATTTTCATTTTTATTGTCCAATTTTAAAACTTGAGAAATTCAACGTTCTCTTCTTGGAAACAATTTCCATCAAGACAAAAAAACACTCCTGACAGAGAGAAAGAGAGAGAGCTCACACTCCACCGGCGACGCCGCCGGCGACGAGAGACTTGCAGATGCTAAGAACAGCATAGCTAGGGGCCTTAACGCCCTCTCTCGCGAGCTTCGCTTCCTCGGCTAGATTCACGATCGTCGAAACCGCGGATTCGCTAGTCTTCACATCCTCCGAAGCCATCGAAAACCAAAAACACACTCAAAAATCCTTTTAAGTCCTCTCTCGCCGCAAAACCCTAACTAGTGTTTTCTGGTAGCTTCAGGGGATCTCGGACTATCGCGAAGGATTACCCGGCGGTCGATCGGCTCGGATCTCCGAAGCGATTTAAAGCAAAAAAAGGCTCCGCATTTCTTTCTTCTCTTTTGTCTAGTTTTTGTGTCGTTGGTTTAAAGAAAGCTGTGGTGGTGACGGCTGCCTTGGGTGCTTGGGAAAGTGAGACCTCAACTCTTTGAGAGCGTGCGCGCCGTTGCTCTGAGAGCGCGTGGGGTTGAAAAAGTTCTTGTGGCTGGAAAAAAGGGCCTTCGGTGGTCACGTGGAGGTGTGAGAAGGGTTTTGTTAGGTAGGATTCATGCAAGATAAATGGGCGTGTTTGGGTTCAGTAAGGTTCCTGTTGTTACTGTTTTTATCTGTTTGGTCTTTCGTTTTTTTTATTTATTTTTTTACAAAAATTAAAATTTTAAAAAATATTTCTATAAAACAGAACATAAAAAACAAAAATGCAAAAATTTAAAAGGTTTCAAGGAGTGATGAAAGACAACTTCCGAAACTCAAGTCTAAAGTGTAGACTTTAGAACTCATGTAGTTCAAGGCTTTCAAACACAACTTAATTTTTATATAGTTTTATTTAAGTTTAATTGAGTATGAGTTCAAACCTAATATTAAAATATTACTTAACTTTACAAATTTGACAAAAGAACAAGTTAAGTCCAAATATTGTTCAAGGAAAATTCAAATAACTTATAAAAAAATAAATTCATTTCACATGTAACTGAATTTATTATGTCAAATTAAATTTAACATAATAAATTAAAAAATAATAATAATATATTAAAATTTTAACTGTGATTTTCATCAGGAAAATAATTTTCTTAGATGATTTTATAATTCAAAATGATATTCAATATTACAAAATATTCTTGCATTAATATCATTGGGTTTGAACATTAGACACATTTATAATTTAAATAAACAAAAATAAATAAATTTGAAGCATATTACAATATACCAAATTAATGATTGATCTGAACTTGATTACAAATTATGTTTTTTCAAAACACTAAAGACCGAACACACCAGGACTTGTTGGTGACAAAAAGGAGAAAACGGATTGGGTGAGCTGCTCCAATTATCTTGGGGTGGTCTCGGTAACACCTAATTAAATCGTTATTACGTTAGATGAGAAATAAATAAACCATAGCATAATTGGGAAACAACACTCGCGAGTGAGATATACATTCGGTACGGTTCCTACAGTTTGTGTTTTTATGTGTACTGCGTTTGCCAGAGAACGGAAACCTAGAGGATTCGTTTGACGGCGTTGCTCAGTTTACACGTCATGGCATCTTCTTATTGGTTAAGTGGGTCCCCTTCAGAAAATACTAGTTGAAGGTATATTTTCAGGGAATATTTCTTTTTTTGAGAAAAAAACAGAGTCAATGGCAGATTTTCTAATTACCTTGTCATTAATGTTTAAAAATAATACTTCTATGAAATATATTAATAATGTCAACATTATACAAGAAACAAGAAAAATAAGATAAGTATAAATTTGACACTACAGATTTTGACGTGATTGAATTTGAAAAGGG
Source organism: Theobroma cacao (assembly GCF_000208745.1). Taxonomy (NCBI): domain Eukaryota; kingdom Viridiplantae; phylum Streptophyta; class Magnoliopsida; order Malvales; family Malvaceae; genus Theobroma; species Theobroma cacao. Next base: position 33,914,426 of record NC_030850.1, on the reverse strand, counting down.
TATTAATTGTGATTTTAAAGAAAATAGATGTAAATTGTGTGTATAACATTTTAAAATATATATTATTTAAAAATATTAAAATAAAATTTTATTATCTTTAATTAAATATTATATTTTTATTTTTAATTAAATAAATTAATTAAAATATTATTTATTATTTTATATTACTTTATACTAATACGGTATACTAACATATTATATAGATAATGATATGATATGCTGATATGGTATGATGATATGATCATATGATATTTTTTAATATTTATATTAGTATTATGTTAAAAATACATAAATGTGAAATGATAAGTGATAGTTTGACTAATAACAGTTAATCAATTATTTATTTAATTTAAATTAAAAGTAAGCCACCTATCCTTACAAAGACATTTATATAATGGATTTATAGAGACAACAAAATGACTCACACGCGTCCAAACTGTCAACAGAAAATAAGACATCCTTATCATCATCACTCGCCCACTTCGTCTCCATTTTCGGGAAGCCATTTATGTGGACAACAAATTCAAACCATACACGACCACAACTATTGCAAGCCTCTTAATTCCTGAAAATAACTATACTATTGCCTTCTTATTTCATTACCTTTTTATTTCGAAAATAAAATAATTTGAATGTAATTTTTTAAATAAAAATTATATATGTAATTATCATTGAGCCAATGGTTTTCTATTTAAAGCTGATTGGATGATCTCTGCTATAAAAAATCATCTCGACGTGAGCCCGGAGAACCGTTGGGTTGGGGTTAGTTGGTTACACTCTTAGCTTAACTTTCATAGGCTGGACCGTACGGAAGGAAGAGAGGATTAAGCCTGTCATATTAGCCCATCTTGGTCGCAAAAGCCCAGAACCACTTATCTGGTCAATTTTTCAGCATTGTAGGAGAAACCAGCCTAATGGGCTACAGTTCGGCCCTTAGGCCAGATCTTCTTAGTGAATAGTGATAACTGTCAGATTTTCAAATATGAAAGTCTTAAAAGGGTTTTCTCTTTTATTTATTTTTTCTCAACTTTTGTAATATTGTTTTAGGTTAGTAGTGTATTAACAAGAACAAATGAGAGCATGATCTTGACTCCCATAATTGATGAGAAATCATTGTCAAAACAAAAAAACCTAATAAAACAATAAAAAATATAATGATTCATAAAGATTACATGATATACACACTTTTAAAAAGTGAACAGAATTGCGGCTGTCGTATATCATAATATTTATTTAGTTATCATCAGCAATAAGCTATTCACTCACGGAAATCCTAATTATTGATTTTGCATCAAAAAGTCTTGTAATTGCTTGATAATGACCATCATTAATCATCATTATATGAAGCAATCAATGCTTGATGATTACATTAAGGATCCCTTAACCAAAATTTTACTAATGATCTGGTTTTTGGGCCCAGTATCGGCAACAGCTTGGATTCCAAGTCTCTGAGGCCTATTTCTGTATTCCATGCGACCTCTCTGTCTTTTGCGAAAAGAAAAAGGGGAAGATCAGAAAAGCTTTTGTTTTTTTTCTAAGCAAATATGTCTGTACCCAGAACTACTACACACATTTTCTCATCGCACAGTTAAGAAGAAAACTTTATTTTGCAATTGACAAATGCTTTGTCAGTACTTTACAGCTTAATCCCATACATGTCATCTAACTTTCCCGAACATAATCCGACAAAATAATCTACATAAGTTGAATTTTGGTAGTACATTCGAGGCTGAAAGCAATTCCAAAAGTGAAAAAAAGGGAATGAATCAGTTCAATTCAAAGCTTTTCACTGGAAGAAGGAATTGTGACTTTGCATCATTATAATTAGCAACAATTCAGAGTACATGGATATTCTTTCTTAATATATATGAATAAACGGATACATGCATGAACGAGAAGTAATATAATGATTCAATTGTGAGTTTTTCTAACTTGCACGTAAAAGACAATTTCAATTTTAGTTAAAAAGGATTATATGAGTTTAATGAGTTAAAAAAATCATCTACATTGAAATGCAAGTACTATTCAATGGTTTTGAGACCTTTCAATCTATTGGGCAACATTTAGGAACACAAGCGGCACATCACATGGTTTAAGTATTAAATGTACAATAATCAACTGGGACCTTAAGGCGTTTTCCTATTGCATCAAATGCTTATGCTTGTTAAATATAACATTGAACAAAGCACGTTGAGCCTAGAAAACAATGGTTTCGAGGGGAATTATTTCATCAGCCGAAGGGCCAAAGCCCAATAATAATGGTTATGCTAGCATTTTTGAATGTCTCAGTTTCAGCCCATACCATTCACTTCACATTACCCCAGTTACCAGGCAATAAGAACAATTTATATTCCAACAGTTGGTTCTGACAGATTTGGGAAATAACCAACGGCTTACAAAGGTCGGGAATCGGGTTAGGGCTGCTCGGAGGTCCCTTCAAGGCAAGCAACATTTAAGAACTGTGAATGCAACAAATTAATGGAAATGTATTACTGGCCCTAGAGGTACAAATTCTGGTCAATTCATGAAGGGTTTAGTTGGTGGGTTCTTTAGAATCCAAGAAAGTCCCCTTCACAGATTAATGTATGCGTGCAAAGAGTGATATGCATGAACTTCGTACCACATAAATCGTTTTCAATTCCAGTGACCCGGATCAGTTTACTTAACCATGAAACCACGGATTTAATTTCCATCTGACATGCACCTCTCCTATGATTGTCAACTTGTCCCAATCATTTCATAGCCGGGATTTTGTGACTAATCAGCAGTTACCAGTCCCTTGGTCTCTGTTTCTCTCTATCTGTATGCTTTTTTACTCCGAGAAGGGCCCTGATATTTCTTTTCATTGAATTTCTAACCCCTTGACATCATCAAAGTTCAACTCCTCAATTGTTTGTTCGACCTTTAAATGATTTTATCAGGAAAAACCATTTCCAGGAATCCCTTTGTACCTCCTTGGAAGGTGTATCTTAGTTTAAGTTGGATAAATTGATAACAAGGTTGTTACCTTGAGCAGATTCCTTTTTATGATAAAATACTGAAGCTTCATCAGTGGCACTTGTCTTTTGGCCATGAATCCATGATATGGTCAGCATGGTCTTGTTGGAAAAAGAATCGGCAAAATATATGTATTTGTCCCCTCGATGAACTGTTTGTAATCATGACGAAATTAAACAAAAACTTGGGGACAAGCGAGCAATCGAGACATTGAAGCCAAAGGGTCCTTTCCTTAACCTAGCTGATCAATAGTAATATAGTATCTCATCATCCTAGGCGAATCTATATTCCAACTTAGGGTCTACCAGGTACATGATTGAATTTTAATCATAGCAATAATTGTTGACAGGTGAATTAAATATTTTAAAAGCATTAGTTGATGTCTCATACATGAAGATTTTTTTAAACACTTAGTATCTCTTTGAATATGATAGATATATATATATCATAATTGACTAAAGATATAATATTTTAATTTCAATTCCTAAAAAAAGTGATTTTATTAGCATAACTCATTGCCCAAAATCCAAAAAAAAAAAAAGTCAGGATTTGTTGTCCTTAGCCTAGCTAGGGTGTGCCATGCAACGATGGGTGTCATTCTCTGACAGCCTGGTGGGTGATAGCCTGATTAGGACTGAAGAGCGTGGAGGTGGTGGAATTAGAGCTAAAAGAGCTCAAAGAAAAAACAGTGAAAGAACGGGAGGAAAATTAAACGTGGTCATCTTACCTAGGGATTTCTTAGGGAGGATTTTCTTGTGGCATTTACTGTGGGTTATTGGGATTAGCTATGGCTTGTTTTGAGTGATTACCTTTCATGGTAATAACAACAAAATATTAGTATCATAATTCAAAACCCAAGTTAATTAAACATGAGTTACATGACAGCAAAAGCTTTCCTTTTTAATGAATTTAAAAGATTTTAAACGTATGTCTTATTGAAATTAATTATGATTTGAAATTTTATTTATTTTTTAATTTTGTGCATTGAAATTGGTAATGTGACGTTTATGTGTATGTGTACGTATATAAATACATATGCTCAAATCTTAATTTTTTCATCCTTACCTAAAGTGTTTTTTTTTTTTGTTTTAAAAAATAAATTAAAATGAAGAAGATGGAGATGGTATTTCATATTTTTTGTAAGATAAAAACTCATGGCAACGCAAGATAATTAAGTAAATGAAGCTTTTGAGATATCCTCCAGGCAGCCTATTATACCCAAATTTGTCATGACTTCCGAATTCAATGTTTTTTTTTCTTTTCATATAATCGGAACTTATCAGACCTGTTAATAGTTAATAATCAGATGAAAAACCCATTCAAAAATTTCTTATTTTTTAGAGTTTAGGTCTCTCTCAACGTCCACTTGCATCCATTTTAATCGGCAAGTTGCTTTGCTTTCCACGTAAAGCAGAGAGAGAAACAAAGTATTCATGTTTAGACGTAAGGAAGATAAAAGATATTGGAATTAAATAATTGATGGAGCAAGAAGAATGCTTATCATTTTTTAAGTAACGCTATTATGTTTAATTAATTTTAGTTTATTGCATTAAACAAAGTTCAAGGAATGCTACATCAGGCCAACCTTTGATTACGTCGTCTTGAAAATCATTCTTTTAATTTGTTCAGATCATGAAATTAGGGACCTACGATATATATGAAAATGCACAGTGGGAACCCGCGTGAGGCAAGCATCAAAATTGGAAGTCTATTTAATACTTGATTAATGAATTAATTTAAAGGATTAATTAACCTTGAAAAAGTAAACCCATAATATACACAGTAATATTCGATTAATTTGACCAATGAGGATTACCATATATTTGTTTCAATTAATTAAGTATTAATAGGTTGAGATGTAGTGTTGTTAGTTTGTGTGTCGAAAAATAATCTAGAAGTTACCAATTTAAAACGTCACTGTAGCCGCATGTGGCAATGGGGAGCCAATAATTGTTACCAAGAAAGTTGGATTTCCCCTATGGAAATTTTGGCAGATTTCCCGACGTCGGCAGGAAAAGCATTCCTTTATGTAGGTGGGGAGAGTAGGAGCAGGACGCATAAGACAAAAGAAAAAACCTACAACATCGTTCATGTCTCTATGCTTTGAGTTGAATACAGTCGAGCTTTAAGGACATATGATAGTTTATGGCTAAAATTCAGCAGCCTTTCGGTCGGTGCTAAGACAAGAGCACCAAGTACGGCGGGCGGGCAGGCAGGGAGTCCCTTCGAGCAAAGCTAAGTAAAGCAAAAGATGAAAGGCAAACGTTTATCACGTTAGGAAACAAAAGAACAAAAAAACCATATTTAAGAACTTAAAGGTCACTCGTTTCTTGTTGTGGGATTTTATTGGACAAGGCCGAAGGTTTAGTACTACCTCCACGTGGGTAAATCACTGTTGCTTTTCTTCTCATTCTGCTTCTTCTTTATCTTTGTCGGCGGGTTCAATAGTCACTTATTTCACATTTTGAGAAAGTTGGGGTACTAACTAGGCAAAAGAAGGAAAAAACCAAGAGTGGGTGGGGGCTTTTGAGAACAATATGAAAATCTAATCATTGTTCTAATCAATTGCATTTCTTACAGTCAATGGGCAAGCCAATGGATATGTTGATTGGGTTTGAATTTTTTAATCTCTTACTAAGATGGATTACTATATTAACATATATAACAGTAAGAGTAAAGCAAAATGGTCTTGTTTCTCTACTTTGCAAGTAAGTTTTCTTCGGCTTTTTTTTTAATCAATCCTTTTAATAGTAATAAAGATCAATAAGTAAGATCAAAATATAGTCTAATTAACCCCCCCCCGCCCCCCCAAAAAAAAAGAACTTGTGCTAGAATTATGGAGCTCCAAAGGGCAAGGGCACATGTTACCTCAATATCCCCAAAGCTAAACAGAAACTGATTTCGGCGCTTATATGAAGCACGAAGAACATGTGCTGAAATAAATTCCTGTTAGAAATTTGAAAATGACAATCAATATCGCCAATTATTGGAATGAAAACCTTTGAGAATGAAATGTGTCCTAACCAAGGCAAATTCACCATTTTCTCTAACCTTGAAAGTTCAAAGTGTTATCCAACCAAATCCTTTGGTCAGCATCTCAAATCCCACAAATTAACTGGTGTCACTATATAGTATACCCTCACCTTTAAGCATAAAGAAACTGCATGCTTTAGGACAGTGATTTAATGGTTAATAACAAGCTGCACGTTTTTAGTGTTCAAATTATCTATGCCTTGATCGGAATTTTATGTTATAGAAAGTGTCTGACAAATCAACTGGAGACTTACAATACTATGTTGGTCGAAAGACTGATAAAATTGCTTTGTTAAAAAAAATAAAAAAACTGTACTGGTTGTATGTTTTGATTAACTAGCCAAGATAATTAAACTTATTATCAATTGATTTTAAATTGAATTCCACCTAATGATTGGAGGCCAGAAATGATGAGAGAAAAGAAAAGTGAAATGGCAGGAACAAAGTGTATTTATATAATTATATAGATTTTAAATTAATATTCAATTTAAAATCAATTGATAATAGGTGTAGAGTTCTTTATTATACTTATACATTAAGGATATTTTCAATGTAATAGAATTCACAGAAAAAATAACTAGTTTTTACTTGGATATCCATAATTTAATACACACACACACGGTTAGAAAGGGTCCATTTTCTAATTAATGTTTCAGCCTTCCAGGTGCATTATTTTCAATAGAGAATCCTTTTTCTTTTTTCCTTTTTTGTTTGATTTCGGAACAGAGAAAAGAATTATTGATGGGCGAAATGATCACAGTACCCCATATTATTTTGCTTTACTCCTCGTAATGTTCACCTTGTACAGCAGGATGGATGATTTGCTGAACGACAAGACGAGGCAATAAATCATCGCAGTTGGGGAAATGGGAAAACAGTAGACTGTCGTTGGCAGTCGCGCCTCCCAAACAACAAAAGCCAATCAGAAACAAAGAGACGAGAGATCATAGAGTACTACAGATTCCCACCTCCTTTAAATTAGCATAAATGATTAATCCTGCTAAAAAAATTCATGGACAGCTTCAGAGAATATATATATATACTGCAAATTGGCCTTTTTGAAGCAGCTGCTTGTCCGTTATGAAAAAGAGCATCTATTTACAAAGCATCTCATGATCGAAGGTTTTTAGTTTTTAGCCAAATATGATATAACATATCCCGGATATACATAAGAGGAATTTCTGTCCTTGATTTGAGCTTTTCACGGGGCAAGCTTTTCCCTTCAATAATTTTCCAATATGCTTACATGTAAGTTTTAACAGTCACCTCTCCGCCTTCTCATTTGTCCGGGGTGAGCTGTTTTCCGTATGCAAATATGAGGCAACAGAAAATTTTATGTGCTATAGCTGCTTCCAACCACAAATTATACGGCGCCGCTTGCAACAGAGATAACCAATGAGTTCAATTGAATGTGAAACACCAATAATGTGTGATGGAAATTATTGGAATTGTCGATAAGTTTTTTTGACTTTGCATCTCCACTTTAATCCTGTGGATTCAATTGTTTTCTCCGCTGAACTATTTCTCTCGCTTGGTGGTGGCAAATTCACAATCACCCACGATTTAGTTTGATCCTACAAAACAATTAAGACGTCCTTTGTTGTTTCCTTCTTAGATGATCTTTAGCAATGGCGTCGCGATTGTTGAAATGCTAGTTATTTATCTTGCATTACCATGCACGTTGATGGCATATTTCCTTCCCGATTAAAAGATTAGCTTTTCAATTATTTCAATTCTTAATTAACATCGTATTAGAGTTAGAGGTATGTGTGTTGGAACTTTGTGAACATTTAAGCCAAAAGTAAGGAGGAGGGTTTACCACTGCGATTTTGAAGATCTCCTAAACATGGGATACCTCACTACACTTGCCTCACGTGTAATGATAGAAAATTCTATTAATGTTTCCCTTGATTAAAGTTTCAAAGCTTGTAATAATTCATATTTGACTTAATCGTTGTCGTCGTTTATTATTTTTAATTAAAACAAATAAAAGAAAAGAATAAAAGAATGTGGAAAGGCTCTTGTCCAAAAGTATGTTGACCAATAAACGAATAAGTAAATAAAAGAATAGAATTTAAGGTTCTAATCCTCCATTTCTTGGACCATCTCATATGTTAGAAAAAAAAACAAGTTATTATTGTAAATATGCACCACTCTAGCTCAATTAGATTTAACAAGGTATGCATTAAGCTTTTCGTAAGATTACTTAAAATGAACAATAAATATGCCCATTGAAAATCTTCCAAGGTAAAACGCATGCATCCTATCATTCAACTTGAACAAATAGAATTTTCTTTGTTTTTTGTTTTTTCAAATTTAAAAAATAGTATCATTTTCAAGAGATACCTATCCAATGAAGTACTTTTGTTTGTTGATGTAACTTTTCTTCTAGTTTCGGACTGTGTTGATGATATTGTTTCGTGTTGTGCAGATTGTTGTCTTGTAGCACCTTTTTAGATAAATAAAGCTGCTTCACTTATCAAAATGCCAAATGTCAATATCATTTTCGCCCACAGTGTGAACCTTGTGGAATTGAGGGAAATGTTGCTGCTGCCTAACTATATCATAAAGCCATGCAATGCAGCCTCTTGTGTACTGAAAGAATAGGTTTTGCTATCTCGTGCACCTGAAATTTGTCCAGTCAAATCATCGCGCTGCGCATGCACAAACCAACTTATTCTATTAAACCACGTCTGAATCAATATGTGAGCAGCACTCGCTGTCAGGATAAGGTCTGAGTCGGACCATCTTTTCAAACTGAAAACTATATGGCCTCGTATCAAAAACAGAAAGCGGATATATATTTCCCCTTTTATGGACTGTGGAGAATTTGATATATATATATATATGGTTTGTCGGGTGTAGGCTTAAGTTAAGGAGGGCAAAAGCAACAAGTTTTCATCTATTTATTTGCTCTTTGTAAAGTCTGAAATATTTGTTGCTGATTATCAGAAAGTAAATTCTTCTTTGTTAAGGTTGGGAAACCTTTGTGATGACATGAGAAATTATTGCCGTCATTCCAAGACTTGATAATTTTTGTATCAATAATTTTTAATTTTATAGAAGAAAGTAGTTGTAATTCACTATAGAAAAGCGTTCTTTTTTTTTTTTAAGCAAAAGAAACGTACCTGTTATCTGACATCACCACCCTTTCTAATTTCTCGTAACAAATGATGTTGTACCGAAGCGCCAATGGGTCCCCAAACTTCACACACTTTTCAAGTTTAAAGCGTGGGTGTGCTTGTCAATAAGCTACCCACTCATTGGTCAGCCAAAAGGTTTCAACTAAAAACTGTCATGCAAAGCCTGTCGTGCCTCCTGTTAATATTGCATTCCGTTAACCATTGCAAATGCAATATTAACATTTCAAGTACTAAACTCATAAACTGACAAGTCATTTTCCTCGTAATTTTAAGTGGAGGAGAAAACGAAATGCAATTTCTGCCTCGGAACCTTCACCCGTTAGGTTTATAGGAATTCGAATTGTTTCTTTCACAGACCAAGAAAATCGTACAAAAATAGTTCGTCAAAATTACCTGGTTTTCAGGACCACTGGTGAATGCGAAACTGTAGACTTATCACTTGTAATTTTGCGTACAAAAATATAAGGAAATAGTCAGACTTTGACACTTGTTTCTTCCTTCCCTTGATGCTACCATTTTTCTTTTTAATTTACCTTCTCTTTTTTCTTTCTTCGTAATTATTCAGGGACTAATGGGAGTACGTCCAATTTTCTTGTTCATAATTATGGAAAGGATGTGCGATAGGCCATGTCATCTGTCACGGTCGACGCGTTGGAAAGGATGGGCATCAGTGCACTGAATGTAGCTTACAACTTAATTCCCGCGAATAAGCCCGGAGGGCAAGTCAAAATCTAATTGTGTGCTGTGTATCTGTGGTCTAATACCAAAACGCCCAAAACATTGTTAATACTTAAAAGGTCTTTTTATTTTTATAATATAAAAAGGGGGTGAAATGGTCAATTTCTCTCCTCTATGGGCTCTGAAGCCCAGTAGTCTTAATCATGGGAAAGAAATTAACAAAGAATTTCGAATTCAATATGTTGACGTTGAATTTTAAAAGTTGTTCACGAATGCAGATTTTAAATGACATAATTTTTTTTAAAAATTTTAAATTATTTAAAAATTTGTTAAATAAATTTTTATTATTTTATTATATATTTAACTAAATTTTTTTATATTTTTATTTTTATTTAAATTTTTTTATAATTAAATTTTTAATTAATTATTATTACTTAAAATATAACTTGTATAATCACGCGATACTAATGTATCGTTAATAAAAATAACAAAAAAATTACATAATTATATAATCATATCATATCAACATTTCACATTACCTTTCATTTTGTCATGTCAATATATCAAATTAATATCACGTAACAATATAACAATATTTTAATTAATAATTATTAATTAATTATTAATTATAAAAACTTATTTGAGTTAAATAAAAATATAAAAATTTGATTAAACGTAATAAAAGAAAAATAATTTATTTATCTTTTAAAATTATTTAAAAAATTTAAGTATTATGCCATTTGGAATTAATCTGTCATTTGTAGATAAAAATGAAAATGTGCATAAATATGGGGGTATTTATTAATGTTTTAAAATTGTATAGCAATTCAGTTAGGGACCCAGCAAATTTTTTGTTAACTATGATTAAGACAATAAAAATGGGAAGTGGCAATAACCTAATTCTCTGATTTAAAATTGAAGGTGGAAAAAACAGTAAGTTTGGGGGGCATCAAATTAAACTTTTTGTTGCTAGCAATATTAGAAAATGACCTTTTACATGAAAAAAAAAATGTTAAAGCTGATGATGTTTATATATGTGCGGCCCCCACCGAGTGACATGAGTGGGGGGTTTTGGGCTTCCGCCTGCGCCCCATGTTGAACGGCAACAACAACATCCCGGATGAATCAAAGCGCACAAAAAGCCACCATTGATAGTGTTAGCTAGTAGAAGTTGGTGTCAGGACTCGGGATACGTTATTTTCAGTCAATTTTTAATCTGCAATGCAGTTTTTAACAGAAACTTAATACCCTTTCTGGTCATTTATGATTAGTTACATGCACTTGTCTTTTTACCAGCCAAAATATCGCGATATAAAAAATTTATTTATAAAACTTTGCTAATTAAATTTAAATGTTTTTAATGTAACTATATATAAAAATTTTTTAAAAATAATCAATGATCGATATTTTTATTAATTCGGTTATGAATTTTGAATATAATTATAATTAATTAAAATAATCAAATAAATTATTTTTATAATAAATTAATATTAGAATAAAAAAATTAAATTGAATTAACATAATTGAATCAATTTCGATTTTCATGTATTAATTAATGTTAACCATTAGCTACAACATAGGATCTTGTAGCCTGGCAGCTCTGTACTTCTTCTGCCAATGTTTCCAGGCTTCCCAACATATGCAGTGAAGCAAATTAACAAATTTTAATCCATCCAAAGTTCACTATATAGGATGCTAGCAAGGGGGAGGGGGCGGGAATAGAGGTCACCGGGCCTATCAGGCACATCCCTGGTTGTGTGTCATTGTCAATATAGGAAAAAGTTCGTTACAAATGAATGCCGAAAAGGGTAGCAAATCATTATGAATGAAAACAAAAAAAAAAAAGGTTTAAAAAGATAAATCCGCTCCAAAGCTTTGATTCTCCTCTGAGGTTACTTAAAGAAAACCAACCGAATGAAAAAAGTTTGGGATATGAGTCATGATTCTCTTTTTAAATTATATTATATACATTTTTTATTAAATTAAATATTACGTATATGATTTTAAACATTGTTATTAGGTTTCATATTAACAATTATTTCCACTTGCTGTACCAATTTTAGAAATGTTCGCTGAAGGTAATATTTTTCTTAAATAATTTAAAAGCAAGAAAAATAAATAATGTAGGAGATCAATTTATGCACTATATCATCCCTTGCAACGTGCAAATGTAAATGGAAGTAACATAATTCTATCAATAAATAGCTTGGTTTCGAGATTCAATCATGCCAAATAATTGAAATCCATAAATATGCTTATATGGTTAAAGCACTTGACACATTAGATTCAATTTACTAATGCTAAGCTATACATACATATGACCACAAAACGTTGTCGGTTCTGGAACACACTACGCTGTCTCAAAGGTTTTGCCGACATATGTATTTGGAGCCCCACCAACATTTCGAGCCGTCACATTATTGCTCCACCATATCCCTTGTGGTCATGCCCAATCCGAATCACCTCACCATCGCCTTTTGGTATATGCCTTCAGTTAGCTTGTATCAATCCGTATTTAATAAGTGATATTTAGTTTTTTTTTTAAATAAATTTGGATAAAAATGTGTTCTTAACAAATATCATAGAGGTCCAAATAACATCATTTTTTTTTGTTTTTTATATAAAAATAAAAAGAATTGATACTTAAAGAGTTGAGTTTGATTTTTTTTATCTTCAATATAAAAAATACATATCTGATGAATGTTTGACAACTATAAAAGGAAGTTTAATTAGAGGGCCACCCTAGACACTTATGATCAATCAAATTCTTATATCTACTTAAGGAAGATTAACTAAATTCCACGCCAAGCACATTAATCTTAATTATCAAACCACCGATTTTTCATCAATATATTCCTAGTACTATTATTACTCGTGTACAATAAATACAATTAATTTGCCTTATAAGGCGAAAAAGTTTTAACCACGAAGGGCATTGATCTCTTGGACATATGGTGCACTTTGAATTATTGTATAGTTTTTACTGTTATGTAAATCAAAAATTTAATGTACTATTGGTGTATCATTGACAGCTTATATACTATGTCAATGTAAATGGAGTAACAACTTAAAAATTACTATTAGCTTTACCAAATTTATAAAATATATAAACCCCTCTATGTTGGCATGTTGTTTTAAATGATGCATTGCATTTATAATTTGTTAAACCTAAATCTAATGTAAGAGCATAGTAGTATAAGAGATCCAATAATATGTATAACAAGAAAATAAAATTAAGATCTATAAATCATTTCAAAGTAATTTATAATTTTTTTTCGATCAAGTATCCCTCATGAGTTTGTACTATCAGTGAATCAAATATTGCTATCTTGATAACAAATAAATTTAAAAATTAAAAATTATCAAAAATCAATTTTTATAATTTTAAAATATTTATTTTAAAAGATTTTTAAATTTTTATTGTTCATATATATATGAGATGACACTATATGATCAAGTGATAATGTATAAGTATCATATAGGAATAATGTATCAAATATAAATAATTATTGATCACACGTTTATATACTTGTAGACAAAAATATTGTCTATGTAAAAGGGAACTCATTGACTTGTTTGGAATGACATTACATTATATTTAAAGTTGAATACAAGGAATTAAATTCATAATACGAAAGAACCTTACCTTACATAGTTACACTATTGCAATTTGACTATTGAATGGTCATATGCACCAACTCTCTTGAAAAAAGATAAGCTGAGTATATAGATAGGATTAGACACAAATGAAGATACAATGTATTTACCATAAAGAGGTAAATTGATTATTGAATATAAAGATGGTAATGAGTACCCTGTTATAAGGTACTCGTGAACACTCAATTCGATTATATAAGATTAAAATACCCTATAATTAGATTGAGAAAATAATTTCATTGCTTGTATCGAGTTCGAGTAGGATTCAGGTATCACCCATTGGATACTCGATACTCGAACTCGATTATTTTTTTAATTTTATATAAGTAAAGACAAACCTATATTATTAATTAAATTAATTCATGAACTATAATTATTAATTAACTTGTAATATCTTTTTAATACATATACTCTATATATTGTGTTAATTTATAAAAAATGTAATTACTATTATATATATACTTTTAGTATATATGCTTTAAATATATGAATATATTTATTTTCTATTTTATATTAATGTTACAAAAATTATAACTAATAAAATTATTAATTATAATATATTTACTGTTGTTTATAGAAACTTATAAATTATATTCTTAAAAAGAATTTGTGAGATTAAAATAGTTTTTGAGCCTAACTGTTTTTTTAATTTAATGTAATTAATAATAAACCCATATAGTTAATTAAACTTGTAATGTTGTTTAAATTGTTGTTTGGATATTTGTTTTTAGTTATTTAAGTTGATATTTGAGATATTTATTTTTAATTATTGAAATTTAAATTTTATTTTTTGTGTATTTTTATAAATTTAATTATTAGTGAATTATATGAAATATGAATGAAAATATTATTATATATAAATGCAGGTACGAATTCAAGTTCAAATAATTAGGTACCTATGAAAAATATTTTAATAATTTTTGTACATAATCGAATTTTTAAACGAGTTTGGCTAATTATCGAGTAATGAATATATATTAAGATTTGAGTTAAAACAATAAATTTTAAAAATATTCAAATAATTATAAAATTTAAATATCCCATTTCCTAATGAATATAACTTTAAATTTAAATATTTTAAAATTATCGAATAGCCGACCTGTTGATGTCTTAATAGAAAATTACAGAATTAAGTATTTGCATTCAATGTCCTGTCCTCCCTCAATCCTTATTATTTTATAACACCTAAAAAGTTGTCTGACTAATGAAAAATTATCATTATTTGCATTAAAGGTAATGATGATTAGGATACAGTAAAAAACAATAAATGTTATTAAATTATACCTAGTACAAAAGGTAAATTCTAACAAGATGCTATTTATAACATTTTGTTGAGATAAAATTAAAATAAAGAGTAATAAATGGTGACATTAATAAATGCTCTGGAGATGCATTACCATAAAATAAAAAAGTAAAAATAGAAAATTATTTTTAAATGGTAAATTCAACAAATTTCCATTTATATATTAATTGTATATGGAAACTTAGATCAGACAGTTTAAGGCAGCCACTTTTACTTCCTTATTTTTCTTTTGCATAAAAGGAGTAAGGAAATTATGGAAACATAAAAATCAGGGACTGAAGAATTTGAGAGGAAAAAGAAAAAGAATATGGAAAAAAATTAAATTTCATAAAAGTAAAGGGATGCCAGTGCAATATTGCCAGAATCGGCTTTTTCCTACCTGGCGTTATAATCTTGCCCTTTACGTTGACCCAATTATTACTGAAACATCAGGCAATGCTCACTACAACCCAGGTTCACAAAGGTAATTCCGCAATCCGACAGTTTCACAGGGGCTGGTATGTGCGGAATTCTCACGTTAGACCGAGGGTAGAATGGGGATTAAAAGTTGCAAATTTGGAAAAAATGTGGACGGCATTTGGTAACGCCTATAAAATGCGAGCTGAAGAATCTTCTCTCCATCTCTCAATCCACCATCGCCAAATCAAACTCAAAGCACTTTGCCTTTGCACCCAGTCCCCAACCCCCCACCCTCTTTCTCTCCTGCAATAAAATCTTTTCGGTTTTATTTGCAGAGAAGTAGTGAGAGGAAGAAAGGAAAAGAAAGCATCGGAAACGGTGAAAGAACAAAAATTGTAACGTCTTTCACCAAACCTCTTTTCTTTTTTCTCGCCCTATAAAAATTCGTTCACGTTGATACTTCTGACTCATAAACCAGCTTCCTCATTGTAACTCTCTCTGTTTTAGTTAGAACAGAAAAGACTGAGCTTCTTCAGGTAACTGGCCTTTTTTCTCTCTTCCTCTGAAAATACCTTCACTGAATTTCACGCTGCAGTTAATCCAGATACCTACTTACTTTCTTTACACAGTCTGATTCTGTTTTATTCTCTCTCTCTCTCTCTCTCTTTCTGCTTTATTGAAAATTCCTTTTTTTTTGGGTTGTTGACTTCCCTAACGTCACCTTTTGCCGGTAATTTGATTCTCTTTGGATTTCTTTTGTTAATTTTGTTCTTTGTCTCATTTGAGTTTTCAAGTTTTATAGCAGGATGTGAAGTTGAAATTTTATTTTATTTTATTTACCTGATAATTTGTTAATTTCTGTGATTTCCTCAGTTTACTGTTGTTTCGGACTTCAATTCCATTACTTTTGCCATTTTTTGGCCTTTCAATTTTAATTTCCAAAGTTTTAAATCTCTACTTTCTAGAGGAAGATTTACACTTTCCGGTAAACTTCTTGATAGTTGACTAAGTTGACTATCCGTCAAAGAAAATGAAAGCTTCGCAAAGTTGCAATTATCATCTTCGTTTTCCCGGATTACTCGTGATCAGAGAAAGCTTGTTTCTAAATGATCCTTCCTTTTTTTTTTTTGTTTTTCCATTTTTTCCTTCTTTTTGACTTTTTTTTTAACATGATTTTATGGTAGCAGTCTTTCTTTTACTTGAATTGATTTCTTCTTCTTGCACTTATCTATACCAAAGAAAAAACTCCATTTGGCTCCTGTTTGGCGACACACACAGAGAGAGAAAAAAACTTTATTTGTAACTATTTTGTTTTTCATTTTTTGAGAAGACGATAGTATTTTGCTTTTCCTATCCTTTCAAGTCAGCTTTTTTCCACTATTATAACTATTTTTTTCTTCTAAATAACAGCGAAACAGTGATAATTTCATTTCGTTTCCTTATCTTCTCGTTGGTTGTGGTTTCAACGACGATGTTAGAAAAGATGGAAATTCTGGACGTTGAAATAGTGATTGAAGAGTTCGAAGCGATGACCAAAGATGCTGGGAGCGTTCAAAGGGAGACTTTAAAGAAGATTTTAGAAGAAAACGCATGCGCTGAGTATTTGCAGAATCTCGGCCTGAATGGAAGAACTGATCCCGAGAGCTTCAAGGCTTGTGTTCCTCTCGTTACTCACAAGGACTTGGAGCCTTATATTCAAAGAATCACTGATGGTGATTCTTCCCCGATTCTCACTGGAAAACCAATAACCACCATATCTCTCAGGTATTTGTTTTCTTCTACTTTTATTTTGTTTGCTACTATTTAATTTTTCAAAATTGGGAGCTAAATTATTGTAAATAAATTCCTTTTTATTGCAATTTTCAGCTCTGGCACTACTCAAGGAAAGCCCAAGTTTGTGCCTTTCAATGATGAATTGATGGAAACCACTTTGCAGATTTACCGTACCTCTTATGCTTTTAGAAACAGGTATTTAATTGAATATACTAATTTTATTTTTACTACCTTTTTTACCAAGTTTGTAATGCTCCGTATCGATTTTTTTCTTGTCCACACCTTTACTTTTTGTTGTATCTTAACCAGTTTTCAAACACGTGATATTCCAACTTAATAATTTTCTTGGATACACAGAGAATTCCCTGTTGGGAAGGGGAAGGCTTTGCAGTTCATTTACAGTAGCAAGCAGAGTAAAACCAAAGGGGGTTTGTTTGCTGGAACTGCAACTACCAATGTCTTTCGCAATTCGCAGTTTAAAAATGCGATGCAAGCAATCCAATCTCAGTGTTGCAGCCCTGATGAGGTGATATTTGGTCCTGATTTCCACCAATCTTTGTATTGCCATCTTTTATGTGGGCTGATTTTCCGTGAGGAAATTCAGTTGGTTTCCTCTACGTTTGCCCATAGCATTGTTCTTGCCTTTCGAACTTTTGAACAAGTTTGGGAAGAGCTTTGTGCTGATATAAGAGAAGGGATCCTCTCTAGCAGGATCACTTTTCCCTCTGTCCGATCAGCTATGGCCAAATTGCTGAAGCCAAATCCTGAATTGGCTGATTTGATTCATAAGAAATGTACAGCACTAAGTAATTGGTATGGATTGATACCGGAGCTTTTCCCTAATGTGAAATACATCTATGGAATCATGACTGGGTCCATGGAGCCTTATTTGAAAAAGTTAAGGCATTATGCAGGGGATTTGCCTCTTTTAAGTGCTGATTATGGTTCTTCAGAAGGGTGGATTGGGGCCAATATCGATCCAAACCTGCCTCCTGAGTCGGCTTCTTATGCTGTGCTTCCTAATATTGGGTATTTTGAATTCATCCCTCTGAATGAGAACGTTGAGGAGCATGTGCAAGACAAAGTTAATGCTTCTTTCCTCTCTGCCGAGCCCAAGCCAGTGGGTCTGACTGAAGTTAAGGTTGGCGAAGAGTATGAGATTATTATGACCAGTTTTGCAGGTACACATTTTTTTCTTACAAATCAGAAACGATTTTCTGTTACAATTACTTTATAAGATTGTGGAGATTTCCCAAACAGTCTGTAATCTCCATTTCTACTCCATGTCTCAACCACGTTCAGATGAACATTGCACGTTGCAGTGTCTGCAACTTCTAATTTATTTATTTGTCAATGCAATGACCCAACCATGACATAAATGCTCTTCATGTGGGTGTAGCCATGTAGGAGATAGGGAGAACAAGTTTTTTTCTAGTTGCTCCTTTCCATAGTTTATGTTTTTTTTTTTTACCGACTTTATTTGATTTGCTGCAGTGTCATGAATAAATTGGCTTATTGTTGTCGCTCTTTGCTGTATGCTTCTATACATCCAGATTTTTCTTTAATGTTATCTTCTTTTGGCACAAAATTTGGAAACAGAAGTTCCCTTCTCAAGAAGACCCATGTGTTCTCTGCCATATATATCGTTGCTTCAAACTTCTGAATTAAGAATTTGGTACTTTTGTTTCCTAGTTGTAGAGATAATCTTCTTAGAGGAGACACGTCTGATGCATCATATCTTTATATGTTTATTTATTTATATATATTTACTTTTAGCCAATTTTTTTTTAAGTAAAATAGTACTATCTGGTATCTTTTTTTAGTTTTCTGGTTATCACTCGTTCTTCATCATATTTACATGCTCTGAATATACTTTTTGTTTATTGGTTTCCCCTTTTTGAAGTCTTTTATATAAAGTCTTTCCGGGTAGTCTGATGAGTTAGTTGCTGCCTTGTCCCCAGGAAGAAAGAGTAGGCTTAGTCTTAGGCATAAATGACGCAAAGGAAGAGGTCAATGGTTTCTTAGATTATAGTGAGGTCTTTGAGATAATAAAGATAGACTTATTCGCTAAACTATGATGTACTATGAAAAGGATGGGATGGGTTTTTTTGTCAATGGACTGTGTTAAAATATTATGATTGATATTTTTATAATCAGCTTTTTTTAAGAATAAAAATCATTATAGAAGACAAACTAGGAGAAGATTGATGCCTTTGGGGCCGTTATATGTCTTAGGTTTTTGTGTAGCGTGCTGGAAAAGTTGAGGATTATGTAAAACAAACTGCCTTTGGTTATGGAATAATTTAAATGGTCATGCCTATCACACATAGATATAATATAATAAGTAATATTAAAAGATGTTTAGTGGAAAACTTCTTGTAGTTTAGTCATTGGCAACCGAATCCTGGTCAGCAAGTGGTTGCCATTGAAATTGTCTTTTTCTGGAAATAGACCCTGTCTACCCCTTTTTCCCCCCTTCCTTCAAAACATTGCACTAGTCATATTTCTCTGTATTTATTATGTATAATGTCTAGCATATTAATAATTGAGCTCTTTGAAACATTGGCATGTTAGTTTAATTTGTTGGTTGTCCTTTCTTCTCACTTGGAAAAATTGCAAGCACACATTCACACCTACTTACCTCGAAGTTCTTAGTTGGAATTTTCTTGTGCTGACTTTTAAAACTAGTTCAATCCTTTAATACCCTTCTGAAACTGTAAAGCGCAGGTTTGTACAGGTATAGGCTAGGGGATGTGGTCAAGGTTATGGGCTTCCATAACTCAACCCCGGAACTGAAATTTGTCTGCAGAAGAAACCTGATGCTCACCATAAACATCGACAAGAACACCGAGAAAGATTTGCAGCTCGCCGTGGAGGAAGCAGCCAAGTTAATTGCTGGAGAAAAGATGGAAGTTGTTGATTTCTCTAGTCATGTGGATGTGTCAACCGACCCCGGTCACTATGTGATCTTTTGGGAAATTAGTGGCGAAGTGAGCGATGAGGTCCTGAAAGAATGCTGCAATTGTCTGGATCGTTCTTTTGTTGATGCAGGCTATATCAGTTCCCGCAAGGTCAATGCCATTGGGCCTCTTGAACTCCGAGTTGTTTGGAGGGGAACTTTCCAGAAGATTCTTGATCATTACCTAGGATTAGGAGCTGCTCTTAGTCAGTTCAAAACGCCACGATGCGTGGGGCCTACAAACAATAAAGTGCTGCAAATCTTGTGCGGCAATGTCGCCAAGAGCTACTTCAGTACTGCTTTCTAGTTCCTAGTTAAATATGGGGGAAAAGTAATTTTCTCATCAGTTCTCATATCATAAATAATAAATCAAAGGTTTTTATTGGCTTAAATCTTAACCACCTCTATCTTTTGAATACTGAATTTGCTAAATCATTTCATCTACCTAGTGGCAAAGAGTTTGGGGGATTTCACTTCAGTCCACAGCATCTCTGGGCTTTGTCAGAGAGGGGCTACGGTTGACTTTTTGGGCTTGGTGGTCGGTGTGGCCCATTTTTTTATCACCAAAAACTATCTCTCTTTCCTTTCCGACGAAACCTACATGTAAGCAAGATTTGACAAAGGCTAAACTAACTTACGAATCCAACCACATGAAATGTTGTGCAGTAGGTAAGATGTTCGCTTAAGATATTGGTTGAATTCCATTTTGTTTTATGGACACGATGAAGTAGGACCACATGAAAGTGGATCGACCTCTCTGAGAGGAGACACACTCAGCCAGAAAAGGAAAAAATAAAAAAATAAAAAAAATCCAACCCAAACCTGTCCAAAAATGAGCTCGATTCCACAATCTTATCTTTGCATTTGCTCGACAAATTGTATAATATTAAACGGCTTTCGTGATGTCAATAATTGTCTACAATTGATGTAATCTTATTCAAGTATAGTAATAAATCACTGTGGAAACACCATGGGAACATGCATTTGTCAATTCAGATCACCACCTCTATCTTTTGTCCTCTACTTGGCCTGGCCAAGCTTCTTTTTTCCTTTTTGCTTTTGTTCAAATCCGATTCTTGAAAAGCTTTCCATCTTCACGATTGGTGGGGATTCAAAAGAAAAAGAAAAATGGGAGGAAACTTTCTTTTGAGTTTCTAATCACTTTTAAAGTGGATTGGAAGGTTTTAAGGTGGTGGATTGCTTTTTGAAGGCGTGGAAAACCTAGTCTAGAAAGTTTGATAGTTTCTCCCGAATGGTCTAAATCATTATCAACAAAAAAGATCCAATTGTTCTTGTTTCTGTTCTTTCTCTAAAGAAAAAAGAAATACTAAGACTCCCCATTGCCTGAAGGGGAAAAAAACACAGAATACAAAGCCAACAAAAACACAACAACGATTCGGGTATTTTGGATTCTTTACCTTATGTTCATCTTCCTTCGACACTAGTTAAGACCAATACCTGGTTGTCTTGAAAGAATATACGTGTTCTCTTTGGTTTTTAGCGGTGTCAGAGTACAAAAATCAATTATACTAGAAATTTTAAACAAGAGAGGTGCTTTAGGCTTTAGTCCCTCACCGACAATATTTCAAGATCAGGAACAGCAGACGAGCAGTACTCCGTGCCATTCTTCACTGTTTCGTTCTTGTTCTCTGTAAGTGTCTGGTACTTGGCATTTATCCAATAAAATGAACTTCGATAAGTACTTACATATATATATATATATATATATATATTATTTGAAGAAGACTGCAACACAAAAGTTCTCTTTTATCGTGTGGAGAAATGTTGACAGATGATCAATGCCCACTTTTTTGCCTTTATTTTACATTTTTTCCTTCAAAAGTTGGAAATTTTCCGTGTTCATCTTAATCTTAGAACTGTTAAACCAGCTGTCATAGCGACCTATCAAATGAGGATTGCAGTGCTATTGCTTCAAAAACAAATAAGGAGATAATCAGATATACCAATCAATTATTGTGGGAGGGATGATGAAGAGAACCCATGTTACTGCAATTAAATTTGTTAAATGCATTCCTAAAGTGCAAATTATGCTTTAGACGGTGTGGTTTTGAATGCATAGTTTGTCTGATGCCATAATCCTGATTGCTTAACCTGGAGAGCCATTTTTTAATGAGCAGATCTGTCATTATCTTCACCGAACTTGGGACAACTATTTCCCTTTTATTTCTTTTTTTCCACTCTTGCCATTCATCTTGGTTTTAGGGTACAAGGGTCACCTACTAAGGATATTATTAAAAGACAATAATTGTCTAAATAATCTACGTATTTAGACATTCAACTCACTTATCAGGGATAATTAAGGAAAAGCAAGCTTCATATTTTCCACATTGCAAAGAAAGAATGCCCCCATCAAAACGGGACAGGCCAGCTTAAGTTTAAATTTCATATAACTCGAGAATCTCTTTATATGGATAGAATACATAGGTAAAAATCTGTTTGTCAATCTGCATTGGAAAAACTCTTCTTCAACCAATCTGATAAACTCCAGCAGTTTTTCGGGCTCAAATGAAAAGATTATCTGAAACCAAAGAAGAAAATGAAGATGCAGCAGCATTTGCTGTATGGGATTGTGGCAGCCCTTTATATGATTCATATGAATTGGTGACGCTCAGTCATCTAATCGAGCGGAATCTAATGAAACTGCCATCTCTGGGCGGAGCAATGAGGCAGACCACCAGATTTTCTCATCCGTCGGATGTCACCCCTGCCACCAGTTCTGATTCCACCAGCGTTGTGGGAGCCAAGGAATCTTTTTCTCTATTGAGCAGCTTTGGAAAATTCGTGGGGAGTAAGTTTTGGAAGAGGAGAAGTTTTGGACAAGGGAGAGATAAGCCTAAAATGTTGAGAAAAGGACTGTCATGCTTTTGCAATGGAGCTGGTTTTTCCAAGAAGTAGATATACAAAAGAATATACCAGATTAACAGGTAAATTCAATGCCTGGGAAATTATGTTTCTTGTTCATTGCTGCTTTTCTTGATTTTTGGTTTTCAATAATGATATTTCAACTGTATATCTCAAGTGGAATTCTTTCCCATATTCAGAATTATACTCCTGTATTTATCTATCATATAAAACATGAAGAAGTCTTCTTCACAATATCTCCATTGTCTCTTATAACCACCAACTCCCCTTCCTTATATCAGATTTGACATCCCAACAATAAGCTTGCCTCCATTTCCTAACTTAATAACATGCAGGGACAGTTGTACGTTGAAAAAGCAATGATTTTTAGATGATCCAATTGGTAGTGATTTCTGGTGTGGGAAATTAGAGAATCTGGGTGAGGATTCGCTGTTCAATTTCCTGTCCCACTCGCGGATGAGCAGACATGTCAGCCTATTGATTATAAAATAGTAGCTCATAAATGCCAAATTTGTAAGCGCCAGGCAACCAAGTTATACAGGTCTGATTCATTTCGAGTTGGGCCATGGAAAACAAAACAAAACCTTATTTCGTCCTTTCTTTTCATTTCGTTTTCCTTTTGTTTGGATGTTGGAGGCGTTGGGGAAGAAATGATGTTTGATGATGATGAAGAGCCCCCTGTCTCCTAGAGAACAAACCAGACTTACAACAATTTTAATTACCAATTTAGTTTATGGAAATATGTCTCTCATAATTTTGATATTGGATCGTGCAGTGTCTCCATCATTCATTAGTGGGGGGTTCGGATTAATTTGGAGCTGGATGAGCTTGTTGTCCCATCGCTTGTTATGGCCAATATGAAACTTATTATACTTTTGGTTGTCTGGATATTTAATTTTGATTAATTATTATTTTGTGAAGTATTGTGTCACAGAAAACTTATATTAGATATGTTTTAAGCTTGGAAGCACTTAAGGGCATTTCGAACGTAGAAGTGGTTAAAGACATTCCAAGCGTGGAAATGCAGAAGGATGTTCTGAGCGTGAAATTACTCAAGATCGTTTCAAGTGCGAAAATATCTAAGAATAAGCATAGAACAACTATTTATACGAGAAAGTAAAAATAACTCAAAATGAGTGATAGGATTCATGAGTTATTTTTACATTTGGGATATTTTAGAGAGTTTAACTGTTTAGATATGGAGATAATTAAAAAAACTCTTTTTAACCTTTTTTTTTAAGTATATGTGTTTCACCCTAATATTATATTCTTTAACGTGGTCTTCCATAACTAGCATATTCTCCTATGATTAAACTTAACATCTAGTAAGCTATTGTTTAATATATTCTCCCTCGACGTACATGTTTTCTCATGATTAAATGTGTTTTCTTATGAACAAACGTCATGGAACAAACCAAATTTAAGAATTCAACTGGATAAAGTTCTAAAGACGGAGGAAAGAAGCTCAATCAGACATTGTTGAACATTTTGGAACTCGATTTTGTTCATGACGAACATGACAGAACCTGAACCAACGGTCGTAATCCTTCAATCCCCTGATATGAACAATGACCGAGCAAAGTTGGCTCTGGCGTAGCCCAATCCTGTGACAATAATCAAAACTGCAAATTTTAGACTGAAGCCCAAGCTGACTGACGAAGACAAAAATTCAAACGAGACAGTCATGGGCTACGTCCGAAGTAAACCTTGAATTTGAAAGCACAATTAGTTTACAATATTGATCCAGCCCGCTATTGATTTGGGCTAACAGCAGTGAGATCCTTATTTTCTCAGCTCGAATAACAAGAACAAAATCACCCCACCTCCACCGATTTAACTGTTAAAGAGTGGATGTCAGGACTCAGGAGGCCCCAACCAAAATGTTAAACAATAAAAAGTAGAGAATGAATCTGGTCAAAAAAATAATCACCCAGGCACTTAAATGCAGAATTCACCAGTCAATAGTTTTTAATGCATTATTTTGGAATATGTACATTTGTTTGTGCATTAATCATTTCATTTCTGATTTTTCTCTTCCCAGCTTTGGGTCAGAGAAAGATTTAACACGCTGGTTTAGGCCAGCCCTGGACAATACATCAGTCTTTCATAAAAAAACCGAAGGCTTTCCCATGACAGTCTACGATTTAGTGAGTACAGCTTATAGCATTTTCACTTGCTTCCACATTGGGCCTGGTGACCAAAAGCGTCACTTTCAAGTTCCTGATCATGGGCCTCGTTGTCTGGTTTGGGTCCTGTAATGCAGCAGAAACGGTGTACCAGTTTTAGCTTAAACAGAACAGAGATGAAGATAAACTGCAACTCCAAACTGCCAAAGGAATTCAGTTTTGGGTAATCCATACAAAACATTTGAGTTTAACCAATTTGGGACCATCTTGGCATCTTTCCTCATTCCCTTCCGAATAAAGTGTACCCATTTAGTCAAGTTGTCCTTGAAAAACTGCTAGCCAGGTATGGGGACTCTTTATTTAAGCTTCAATTTGACGAGCTGATACCCTTTTCTTTTCTGTTGATCCTGTACCTCAAAGCTATCTGTGTCATGACCCACGTATCGCTAGAGCTTAGAAATTATATGAAATGAAATGTCATTGACTTCATCCTAAAGATACTAGAATTAAGCAACCCCTCTTTGACCAAGAAAGTTCTTTCAAATTTCTTTACATGAATTTGCAATACCCTTTCCCCCCTGCCAGGACAGAATAATAAACCTTCAACTTCCTAACCTTCAGTTTGAAGTCGTATTCGTGTATAGCAATTTGAACGAATAGTCCCCGCGGTTGCATTTTCTGTAAGAAATAATCAAATCAAGCAAAGTGTTCTCCACATGTCTCTTCAGTTGAAGTGTCAACCAAAATTTTAATCTAATATCAACTCGGTTCATTTAATTTATTACAAGAAAGATCAACATCCTCATCTTTCAGGACATATTCAAATGTTTGATTTTTTTTATAGTAAACCAAATGGATCAGAGGTTGTCTCTTCATCTGCCGTCTGTACTGGTCGATTGGAGTCAACACACCGTAATGCGTCATTCATGCTGAGATCAATGTCACCACCAGCAGCTCTCTGATGGGTTGCTTTCTTCATCAAATTCCAAGGAAATTCTCAGGACACGGTGGATAACTCTTAGAGCTACTGGATTCAATTCCCCCCCTTGCTTGAGAGAGGCCAACTCTCTCTCTCACACACTACATATACGTACATACATGGGCCCCTTTCATTCTTAATGTATATAGGAAGACTTAAGACTACTAGTATAATGCCTTGGATGCTCCCTGGATTCATTATTTTATTGCTATTTTTATTTGTACGTACTTTTTAATTTCATGAATTTAATCTCATTTATTGCATGATTGAAACCGATAGCTTCAAATTAAAATTTTAAAGTTTAACTGCTAAACTGTTCTTTTATAAATAAATAAATAAATAAATTTGCTAAAAAACAGAGAATTATCGAAATAGCATGTGAGCATGTCAAAAAAAAAAAAAAAGAGCATCATAATGGTAACCCGCCCCCCGGTGTCAATAATACACTTACCTCGCCCAAGAATTATTTGTTTTACGTCCCCTTCAAACAAAACAACAGTGGCAACCACAATCTTAAAGCGAAAGGAAGACTGATAGCGGTTGCTAATGGAATTTGGAAAACAACCACTCTAATTGTGGTCATTATTTTGTTCCTGATGTAGGGTTTATATGTTTTTTAAACGTGTAGAATGCTCCCAATAATTAATGAACTTTGCGTCTAAAAAAAATTTCACCCATTTTTATAAAAAAAATATTATAATTGATTAGAATTGTTCAATTCGACATTTAAATATTTAATTTATTAATTAATATATAATTTTTTATTTAAAGAATATGATTGGAATTTCTTTTTTTTTTTTTAAAAAAAAATATGAGAATAGATGACAGTTGAACTCTTTAAAGAAATAAAGCTAGACTTGCATTTCTTTTATTTAGACGAAATTGAAATCTTTAGTAATTAATTATCAATAAACGACTTACCATTTACATAATCCAAATTAAAGCCTTAACACAAGAAATACAAAGGAAAGGGAGCAAGAGTTTGGATGCATTTTCTTCATTAATTTTGCCAGGTTGGATATAAATTCTTAAGCCCACTTGATGATTCATTGATTTAAATGTAAACCTAACTTAAAGTTAAAACCCCCACCCACCATACCATCCTGCTTTTAGGTCAAACCTTCCCGACAGTCCCATTTTCCAAGCCGACTCCGCTCTCCTTCCACTTATTTCTCACAGGCACAGCAAAATCAAAAGAGGAAAACAATCATCCCCCAAATCCCAAGCCCCCACTCCCTCATAATATCCATAATCATAGTTATAGCATACAACATTTACAGGGTAGTACACAAAATATGAGGCCAGGGTAAAAAAACTATAAGAGCTTGATGAGGAAAGTATGCAATGAGAAACGTGCAACGTTGATGCATAAGACAAAAGTAGGTAATAATAATAGGGAGAGTGGGACCACATGGGAAGTTGGGTGAGCTGTGGGGCACCAGATGATATTCACTTTCACTTCCCAAATGCTAGTAAAAGAAAACGAAGGGAAAGAGTGATTAAAGAGTGGTGTCAGGGATGGAAGAGATTTTCCATTTTCCACGCAGGCAGGCACCTTACTCTTTTCCTTTCACTTCTTTTTACAACGGCCAAAACTCTGCTTTTCTCTCAGCGGTCGCCAACAAGGAACCCAAATAAAGCAATTTGTTGGACCGAATAAAGTGCGGGAAGAACACAAAATATTTAATGTATAAAAATTACTACCTAGGTGAAAAAGAGTAAAGTAGGAAAAAAGTCGATGATTCCACAAGTGGGGTTCAACACGATGTCGTTCATTCGTTGGGGGGATGATAGTTTTAGCAGTGAGACGACTGCGTTTAATGTGGTTTTCTGCTTTTCTCTCTTTCTTTCGCCTGCAACATTGGAATTCGGTCCTGTGAGCTCGGTTTCTCTGTCTCTGTCTTTCTCTCTTTCTATATTGTTCTTTTTTCTCTCTCCCCGAAGTGGAACAAAGTAGAGCAGAGTATAAAATCAGATTTCTCAGGGAACACAAGCTATTCTGTTTTTCTACTGGAATTTTCAGAGTGTTTCCACAAATTCTAGGTTACCTCTTTGTGTTTTCCCAGCTAAATTGTCTTAACCACTGTTGGGCATACCTTCATTTCAACTGTTTCGTCTCTGAGAAAACTAAGAACCTGAATTCTGCTTATGACTTCCCTTCCCTTTCTCTTTGTTAGGTCTTGGTTTCTAGGTTCCCACACTTTGCTTAAAAAGATTGTTTTTTTCGTTTTAATAAAACGAGTACGATAGTGATAGTTGTTGGAATAGTATTGGGGGATTTTTAAGCTCCTTAAAAAAAAATTGGAAGGTTAATTATTTATTTTTTCTGGTGTGACATCTTTGTTTTATCCCTGGGTAGGGCGTTGAATGACTCAAAAATGGCCGAGTCAACCAAAGTAAGGTTGGTTCGGTGTCCAAAGTGTGAAAACCTTCTTCCAGAGCTTGCTGATTATTCTGTTTACCAGTGTGGTGGTTGCGGTGCTGTTCTTCGAGGTACCCGTCCTATCTCTTCTCTCCTCTCTCTCTCTCTCTCTCTCTTCTCTTCTCCTANCCCGTACTCTCTTCTCTCCTCTCTCTCTCTCTCTCTCTCTTCTCTTCTCCTAGTTGTAGTAGTTTGTTTGATGAGAAAGTTGTTGAAGACAAGAGAGAGAAACGTGATTGAGCCTTTGATCTGTTAACATGTTGTTTCTATAAATGTCGTAACTCGAACCAGTTGGTTAAATTGAAGGTTTAGGCACAGCCAAGGTAAGGGTTTTAGTTGGTGTTTTTGATAATGAAAACTTATTAGAATCCAATTATTAGTTATTTCTATTGTATTTATCAACAATGACAAGGTGCATTCTTGGAAAATTTAAAGTTGGGTTTTTGTTCTTTTCATTCACTTCGTGCTATATTACCCTCAATTTCATTCTGGATTAAACCCACCATAATGATAAGAAAAGGAAAGAATTGAGATGACTAAAGCCTCATCGTTTTCACAAGATAGATTCCAAGATGGTCATAAAGGTATACAAGTGTTATAACAGAAGTACAGAACTCTCTGGTTTAATTTTGTTGAAAATCAAATGAAACCGTACGAAATATAATTTAAGGCTACAGATTTCAGTTTCTTGTTGTTTTCTGAACCTTTTGGTCTGGGTACCTTGTGATTAGATAAACAGAATTTCTTCCTTAAATTTATAGTTCTTCTAAATTTTGATAGTGGAAAATTTTATGTTTAACAGCAAAAGTTAGGAATCGTGAAGCAGATACCTTCTCAGAGAAGTCGGAAGAGGACAGGCTTGGAGGAGTTTCTACCAAATCCCAAATTTCCCCAGAGAAAGGAATAGTAGACTCGAGTGATGCCTCTGATACAGATGTTAAATCGAGTGCTGGCTCTTTGATGTGTGATCAAAAGGATCCCGAGAAGAATGATGTTGATTGCGCTGACAGAAGTAGGACTGAGTCTAAGGTTGCTGGTGATAAATGGTCTGTTGAGAATGGTAATGATGTTAGCAGAAATAAGGATGAAATAGTAAATGCTATTGGAAGGCGACAGGAGGATTTGGATTCGAATTTTGGATATACTGGTGGATCGCAAGGACTGGGACATAAATCAGATTGGCAATCTAGGAAGCAAGAAGAGATGGAGGAGTCTCAGAGAATTCCAAGAGTGGTTGTAGAAGGTGTGCGACTTTCAACTTCAAACAATCCAGATGAAGGCCCATCAAACCATAATTTGGATTCCTCTTATGGTTATAGCGAACCATTGCGGAATCGAACTGACCAGGATGGCCCTAGTAGAATTCAGCTTGAACAAGATCGAGCTGAGCTTCTGAGGAAGCTAGATGAGCTAAAGGAGCAACTTAGTCGCTCTTGTGATGTGGTTGAAAAACCAAACGAGAAGGTTCCACTTGATGGGAGAGTTGTTCCTCCAGAGCCTCATGGTGGTGCTGATACCTGGTTTCCAAATGTTTCTTCTGGATCACGCAATGCCTCAATGCCTTTCTATGGACCTGATAAACGTGCTGCAGGAGCAGGACCCTCTTATTTTAGTCATTTCCCAGAACCCTTCTCTTATCCTGTTGGGCATGATATGACTCGGCATGGGTTGTATCCTCCAATGCATAATCCAAATCATATTCCTCCATATGGAGATCCTTTTGGACCCCAAATTCTTGGGAGAGCTCCCCACCAGTTGCCTGGAGAATACCAACAACAGCCGCCTCACACATACTTTTCTGGACAGTACATTGAAAATAATCATGACCCATTTATGTCATATCCCCAAAGTTCTGTCTTGCACCATGCTTCTTGTTCTTGTTTTCATTGTTATGAGAAACATCGGCGGGTTCCAGCACCTGTTCCTCCCAGTGCATTTGGTAATAAAAGATTCCCTGATGTCCCTAGCAATCCAATGTACCATATTGAGAACCCTGGGACTTTTGGTTCGCATTTCCATAACTCTAGGACTACGATGCCTCCTCCGTTAAATGTACGTGGTACACAAGTGCATGCTAGATGGCCCAGTGATATTAACACTGAAATAGGTGGTTTTGTTCGGTGCCGTCCCCAGAGGGTGGTGTTAGCCAGTGGTGGCCGCCATTTTCGTCCTATAGCTGGCGGTGCTCCATTTATAACTTGTTATAATTGCTTTGAGCTACTACAAATGCCCAGGAAACTGCAGCTCATAGTGAAAAATGAACATAAATTGCGCTGTGGAGCCTGTTCTACTGTAATAAACGTTACCGTCGTAAACAAGAAACTTGTTCTTTGTGATCATGCAGAAACAAAGGGAATTTCTGTGGAGGTTGATGATAGCTCTAATGAAGTTGTGAATGATAATTCCTCACATTTCCGTGGCCGTGTGAACCGGATTGCTAACTTCTCTTCTGATGATTATGATCATTCAGGTTATGACTTTCAGTCAATGGACAGAGAACCTGTTGCCTTGTCAATGGGCCAGGCTTTGAACTCAGTCAGACCCCAGGAATTGCAGAACTTTCATTCTTCATCTCCAAGCACCTCTGAGGACGAAAACAGTCCAGATGTTTTAATTGCTTCAAGAGATGAAGTGAATTCTGTTGAGCAGCCAATCAAACCCACTTTGTCTCCTCCACCTGCAGGCTCACCTCTTCAAGAGCACTTTGATTACTCTTCTAACAATCGTGCAGTCAACCGATTTGGGAAGGGAAATCGGAGTAGTCGCTCTGATCAAGAGAAAGTTATGTCAAACAAGGCTACCACAAGACAAAATTCTTTAAAAGAAGCATCATTACCTACTGAGATGGAGGTGTCTTTCAATGACTACTCCAATACTGGTATTTCTCAAGATTCAGGGGATGCAACCAGAGAAGATGATCAACTGAAAATGACAAAAGGAGGTGAATCATTTTTTGCAAATATTATTAAAAGGAGTTTTAAGGATTTTTCGAGATCTAATCAAACAGAGGAACGTGGAAAAAGCAATATTTCAGTTAACGGGCATCCCATACCTGAACGTGTGGTTAAAAAGGCTGAAAAGATGGCTGGACCAATTCACCCTGGACAGTATTGGTACGGCTACATTAATATTCTTTCTCATCTGCTGTGGTATGACTTTTACTGGTTTTTAATGGCTCTCTTGATGGATGTGTGCATTCCCATATAAAGGAATAGATTTACAAATGATTCTGGTAATTGGACCAGATAAATGAATCTAATCCTGATATTGCTTGATCTTACTATAATCTATATGCTTTTTGGGCTTGCAGTTTCTCATGCTTTTGAGTAACTGACATTCTTTTGTTGCACATGTCTAAATCAGGTATGATTTCCGTGCTGGATTCTGGGGTATTCTTGGTGGGCCTTGTCTTGGCATAATTCCTGTAAGATTAACTAATTCTTACCTGTATATTAATGGATAAGCAATTTTTGTTGTTTGGTTTTGCCAATAATTTTTCTTAACTTAATTACTCTTGCAGCCATTTATCGAAGAATTTAACTATCCGATGCCAGAAAATTGTGCTGGTGGGACCACTGGTGTTTTTGTAAATGGGAGGGAGCTCCATCAGAAAGATTTGGATTTGCTTGTTAATAGAGGTCTTCCAACTGATAGAGATAGATCTTACATCATTGAGATTTCAGGGAGAGTTCTGGATGAGGACACTGGTGAAGAGCTAGATAGCCTTGGCAAACTTGCCCCAACGTAAGGGCTACTTCTCTGACTGTTCATTTTTGCATTTTTGTAATTTTTTCTTCTCCTTATACACGGTATTTGGTTGGTAGTTAAATGTTGCTATAACTAGTTAAGTGATAGGTCTCGTTTCTTTTAATTTATTACCTGCAGCTAATGAGTAAGGATATACTCAACTGTTTTAAGGATTAATCCTTTGTAGCCATAATGCTCGTACAATTCTTTTTCTTTATGAATGTTGGATCTTTTGGAGTAAGCCTTGAGGCCAATGAGATCTTAGTGTAGTGGAAAAGACATGGCTTTGAGATATCTAGGATGAAAAGAAATAGGGTTGGTGGGCTTTACCAGGTGAAACACCTGAAATAGGGCTATGTTGCAACCTGAAGGTTAGTAAATGTACTTTCTGTGCTCTGATAGTGGCTGATGGCTATAACGCCCATTGAAAATTTCTTTTCATTAATGATGGTACAATTAGTACATTAATCAAGCATTTTTGGATGATGGCTTTAAAATCTACTTGTCATGAGTGTTACTAATTGTTAGTGCATCATTCCAACATAGTCCAGTTTTAAGGATGTTTGATAGCTATGTGATTAGCGAAAGCATATGGGAATTATATATTCAGGCTGTGTTCTTACCTTTAGCTATGCTTTGCACCCTTCCCTCCACGCTTCTTGCTTTCCTGCGTCGACCTTTTCCTCCTTCATGTCTCATAGCCTTGCTGTGTTTTATCTACAACAATAATAGGAACTGTCACTATTTTTAGGGATTGCTTTTTTCTTGCTTCAGTGTATTCATTATAACTTTGAGCTCATTTTTCTATTAATTATAGATCGTTATTTACAATTTCTGTATCTCAAGTTGGGATTGCTTTAATGAGGATAATATTCTGAAGCATTGTTGATATGACTTTGAACAGAGTTGAGAAAGCGAAGCATGGTTTCGGCATGAAAGCTCCAAGATCAGCTGCATGATGAATTAAACAATCACAGAGTTATCCCATGGATACAAAAAGTTTTGATTCAATCTAAATCAAGTGCAGGAATTACCATCTTGGCAAAACGGTTGGAAGGACTGAATGGTGTTTCTCTAGCTACTCCTCTGGGTTGGTTAGTGTTGGATGGTTTCTTAAGCCCTTGATAAGTGGAAACTATATTAGTGAATGAGGTTTCTGATTTATTTGATATTTTCTCTGGTAGTTAGAATGCACATTCTGAACTATTGCTTGCTCTTGCTGCATTTGTATATGCAAATTTATGTAAATTTTCTTTCATTCTGCCACATGGTTTACCGTGTGAGATTTGGCTTTCCTTAGCTATCAACCTTGAATATTCAAAACCAGAATGTCAAGTTCCTGTTAGATTCTGGCAAATCCAGCATGTGAACATCATCATCATGTCTGCTTTAGCTAGAAAACACGACAGCAGTGCAGTGTAGATAGCACAAACATGTATTGTTACTCTGGTTCTTTGCCACGTTGGTGACACATAAGCACCAAACAGCATCGCACTGCTATTTAGCCATGTGTGCTCCACCTAGATGCTTATGTGACAAAGATATCAACGGTTACTTTATACCATTTTATTAGCTTAAGATATACAAAACGTGGTTAATTTAAGAACTGATTGAGGGAAACGTGCTTGACATAACCACGATTGAGATTGTAGTATACAGATTCTTGTGAGAGCTAGGAGTTGTGGAACATTTTCTAATTGTTTACAAAGAACAATCTCAATGGAGCAAAGGAATTGAGTGATGAGTCGATCCGTGATCCCACTCCAGACTCAAGACTTAGTCGGCATGTGAAGTCACTGTTGAAGGGGCACGAATCTCTAAGTTGATTAGCCCAAACAAAACAATCATTGGTTGATCTTGCAGACAACACAAGAACAAGACATACGCTTTGGGTAATTTGCCCTTGCACTCTTTGGTACTCATCAGGTCAGGGTACTAAGTGGACCTCACTGGTGGGCCTAATCTCTGGAATGGGCCCATTGCCTCTTCTTATCTTTATTTTTTTTTTAATTTGAAAGAAAGGAAGATTCCAAACAATCTTTTCTAATAAGTGATTTTAGGACAATTATGGAATCAAATGTTTGGATACAAATCCATTTATTCTGGTCGTAAGCTTTTTTGTTGGTGATCAAAGGTTAAAAACTATAAACGACTGGCTTAATTAAGTAATTTACCAAAAGCCCTGGAGCATCTAGTTTTGTGATTAGCATCAGAACTAGACTCTAAAGATAGACTAATAAAGCAATGAGAATAGTTTCCATTGTCATAAAATAAAGCAATGAGAATAGTTTCCATTGTCATAAAATAAAGCAATGAGAATAGTTTCCATTGTCATATATCATATAATGAAACAGTACTAGTAAAGTTTAATTATTGGGAAGGACACGACCCAATGTGGCCAATGTCCACATTGGGATACGAGAAGACCCACTTTATTCTTGAGAATATAAACGAAATTTCACTGTTGCATGGGACAATAAGACTATAGATGTCCTCACATTCATGGCATGTTCCTCTTCCCTGTCTGATTCTTCCAATTTTTACTCGATTAAATAAACACATTTTCACACTCATGGCACGTGAGAACAAATTATCTCCATCTGTCAAAGCTTGTTCACATGTCTCATTTCCATCCCTCAAATCATTGTTTAGTTTAGTTTAAGCATCTCATTTTTCATTCGTCCACTAAAACATATATATTTTTATTGGGTTTTGACTGGCTTAATGCCCTGATATTGACCAGAAGAATAAATCATACACGTATTCATGGCAGAAAGAAGACCGGACAGCCAAAAAGATAGAAGGCTTGGGTCATTTAACTGCGAGCAAATCAAATCTCATAAAGCAAAGCAAGCACCTACCGAATCAAAAGTAACAGAACACACTAGTTAAATCGGCAGGAATTAACAACTGCATCGAACCCATTTCAGAAGGCAATAACTCGAGTAAGGAACAATATTCTGTAACAGAAAAAGCAAAGCAAAACAAAGAGTACAAGTCTTTAAACCATAATGAAGATTGGGTTTCCTTCAAATATTCCAATGAAGGTAAGAAAGAGAAACAAGGATGATGAATTGGTGAAATGGTCCATTCATGACGTTAAAGGCTAAAAGACAGAAGCAAAGTTCGAGCCAGCTGTACTTGGCATCCACAACACTGATTAATGGATCTAAGGTGTAGGAGGAGAGGGGCAGACCATGTGAATTGGATCTAATTTTTTTGCAATATTATCACCTTAGTATATTATTATATATGATAGTACAATATATTTAGATTTGGAAAAAAAAATGATTTACATTCTTTGAAGAGCACATGTACATTTCTTTTTTTCTGATCTTTGGGTCATTGCTACTTCTTTTTTTGGGTGCATTCTTGATCTTTGCTCATCATAAAATGGTCCCATTAGGCCATTTCATTAAACTATTTCAATTATTGCTAAGCTATTTCCCACCAACAATGTACCATCTCAATAAGTATGGTCGAAACAATCACTCATATACAGTCCCAATATCAATGTCAATCTGCATAATTTTCATGGCTCCGCGTTAATTTAAATTCAGTTGCTATTACACTTACCATCATCACATTGCAAGAAATCCATAAAGCTAAGCATCTACCAATTTGTTTTACGTAGGAATTTGTTGAATAATTGCCTCCTTTTTTTACCTGTACCCAACAATAAACCAGAAAGACAAGGAATTAAGCAATTTTCTGTACGTTTTCATGACAATGAAAGTATGAAACCTCTCATTTTCTTTCACCTTTTTACTCTTTTTTTTTTTTAAATTATAGTACTAGTATTTATCGACCAAACATTCCCTAACACCACAAACACAAAAATCCAACAGGAATCTCAAGTCCCCAAGTCTTGTAGAGGAGAGATGTCCTTGTAGCAAACTTGTCGTAACCACTTCAACAAAACTCAACTGAAAAACTTCATCTAAAAACACCTTTGGGTGGTTGCGGAAAACCAGTTTCAGTCCCAGCGTCATCTTTCTTCTCTCTCTCTCTCTCTCTACAAACATTGAAGGACAGACTTTCTTGGTCTGCGTGACACCACCCCCCAAAATGCTGAAGGAAATGAGGATAGATTTGAACCCTTCATCACTACACAAACGCCATCATGTCTTTGTAAAGTTTGCAATCTCTTTTCTGTTACTAGGTCTTGCTTTTCGTCTATTTGTCTCTGATTCCATCAGGTTCTCTTCATCAATTGTTGACACGCCTCCTTTTGTAGAGACTAATTCTATAACCGAGTCTCCTCCTCTGTCTCCTTCTTCTTCTTCTTTGCCTGCTCAAGCTCCCAGTTCTGGTGATTTGTTGGCAAATGAGAGCCAGGCGTTTCCGAATGGTAAGATTTTGTCTTCAAAATTTTGGCTTGTATTCAAATGAGAAATGCAAATCAAAGTGAGGAAATAAGTGTTTCTTCCTGTTTAGACTCTCTGTCTTCTTCCTTCTTTTCTGTCTACATGTTAGTGATTCCTTTATTAGAAATTGATAAACTATGCATGAATTTGGATTGAGACATTGAGTAAGCGGGTGAAAAGACGGCCATTGGTTTATAATCTTCTTATTCTTTCTTTTTTTGCCCATTTCCCTAAAAATTACTACTATTTTTTACCCATTATTTGGTTTAACGGAGGATTGATCCTACTATGTTTAAAATTCCTTTCAGGAAATGGACTGATTGTTTGGGTTCAAAATATCTGTGTGATTGGAATTTACTCTTACCCCATTCCAGTTTGATCCATTTAAGTAAAAGAAGATGTAGATCTCTAGCAGTTTGTATTGAACTATAGACAGCCAAAAAAACCTTTGTCATCTAGAAAAAAACACTCCTCACATATTATATTCGGCAAGCTGTGACATTGTGCTACGGCTATCATTATGCCATTCCTTGCTTCTGTCTTCAGCAATCTCTAATCATTCATATGTATATTTCTGCTTTAGAAATTAGTCCTAATTCTACGTATGCAGTTGCAGCTGAATGCGATATATTCACGGGGGATTGGGTACCGGACCCATCAGCTCCAGCTTACACAAATGCAAGTTGCCATGAAATTGAAGGTCATCAGAATTGTATGAGAAATGGGAGACCCGATTCAGGCTACCTTTACTGGCGGTGGAATCCCCGGGATTGTGAATTACCCAGGTTCGATCCGGGGAAGTTTCTTGATTCCACGAGGAACAAATCATGGGCATTTATTGGTGATTCCATCTCCCGTAACCATGTCCAATCTTTGCTTTGCATTCTCTCTCAGGTACGTGCTTTTCTTTACACATGTTTCTGTTTAACTACATTTAACTATTTTTACTAAGCAGATTGCAAAAATGATTGAATTTTTTGTGATGATCGACAACAGTTTCTTTGCAAGTAATGTCACGTCCTTAAAAGTTTGGCTGCTTTTTCCTGTGGAATTTTTATTTGCCTCTTGTCTTGAAGCTCCTAATGGTCTCGAACACCCCATTTACTATTATGCAAACTTTTTTTTTTTTGTAGGGTAGAGTCCTAATTGCCGGACAAGACATTTTTTAGCGGTAATAAGGATCCAAATGCTTACTGGCTTTTGTTGTGGGTCTCCCATCTCAACTCCTTCTGGGGTCGATGGGATAGTCTTAATTAGTAGTGGATGACAGCTTTGCTTTGACGATTAGGCTTCTCTTTTTAAGGTGTCAATTCGTTATCGAGTCTCTCCCCATAGCTGGTTCACCTACCATGGAAGCGAAGGGTTGTAATTGTTTGTCCAATTTTAAAATGTTTTCTGGAGCTTAAATGATTTGCAATGGATTCATAATTTCTCATTTGTTAACAAGGAAACAATCAGCTTCAGGTTCATTCTGTTTTTACTTTCATAGCAAGTTAAAATTTCATATCTACATACAGCAAGAGGCCGTTTAACAGAGATGGTTTAAGTATGTTTATAGTTATTCATTATTTGTCAGCAAATTTCTAGAATTGTATATTGCATTGGGTACCGACTCTGATCTAATCTTATGGTGGGACTGAATTTAGTTTTCAATTGAAACCCAAAGATCTGATCAACAATATTACCTACTACCTGTACATTCTATACAATTCTGTTGCAAGGACCTACCATAGCCTGATATGTTAGCCTAACTGTGGGTAAATGTTTCTGTTGTGTCTTGTTCGATTAGCATCATATTCTCAGATGGTATAATTGATCAACTTATGCCCCACAGGTGGAACAAGCTGTCGAGGTCTATCACGACGAGGAATATAGATCCAAGAGATGGCACTTCCCCTCGCACAACTTCACCCTCTCAGTGGTTTGGACCCCATTCCTGTTGAAAGCTGATATTTTTGAAGATATGAATGGGGTTTCTTCATCGGAAATTCAGCTCCATCTCGATAAACTTGATGAAACATGGACTGAACAGTACAAGAACTTCGATTATGCCGTGATCGCAGGTGGAAAGTGGTTTCTTAAAACTGCGATATACCGTGAGAATGATACAGTGACAGGTTGCCATTACTGTCCAGGAAAGAACTTAACAGAGTTGGGTTTTGACTACGCCTACCGCAGAGCACTGAAGACGGTGCTGAACTTTATGACGAACTCTGGTCACAAAGCTTTTATTTTCCTCCGAACCACAACCCCAGACCACTTCGAGAATGGAGAATGGTTCAGCGGAGGGACCTGTAACAGAACTGCACCATTTAAGGATGGTGAGGTGGATATGAAAGATGTAGATATTGTAATGCGGGACATTGAGTTGGAAGAATATGAGAAGGCTGCTCCTGTGGGAGCTGAAAATGGGGTGATCTTGAAATTACTAGATACCACTCGCCTTTCTCTGCTAAGGCCTGATGGGCATCCGGGACCCTATCGGCAGTTCCAGCCATTTGCTAAGGATAAGAATGCCCAAGCGCAGAATGATTGTTTGCACTGGTGCTTACCAGGGCCCATAGACTCTTGGAATGATTTACTAATGGAGATGATAAATAGAGGAATACACCAATAATTGATCTTTTTTTTTTCCTTTTTGTGGATTTGAGATACTAGGTTGTACAATTCTTTGATTATATAATTTATATGAACGAACAGGATTTTTTTTGTTTTTTATTTTTTGAGAATGAATGAACGAGATCTTGGGCATCCAAGGCATCTGGGAGGCCAGAGGTGGTCACTTGTAATTATCTTATTTCATCGCGTTGAACATTCTTAGGCAACAAAGCTAGGTATTACACACTGTATAGCTTGAGTCTTGACAGGCTTCGGCCTTCGTCATTGTACCGATAAAAACAATACTAACGAAAAAAGACACTTAGATTCATCTACCAAATGAAGGACATTGCACAGTGTGCACTATTTTTTTCTTCAACTCTACCTTATCCTATTAGCATCTCGAAAGAAATTAAAACCAACTAGGAAAATATCTACACTTAAAATGACGAGTCAAATTTAGTAAAAGATCTAGATTTTGCCATTTTTACTTATGATGATGAATCAAATTTACCATCTATCTTTATGCAAATGCAATTTACTATTGTGCATTATAATTCGGTTAAAAAAATGATAAAAATTAAAAATATTTTATAAAATATTCTTTCATTTTCTAAAGAAATTTTTTTTTACTGCTAACTTTTGATCATTTCTGAACCAAATTAAAAAGTACAGTAATAAATTACAATAGAATGGTAAATTTTTGTACCTTATCCCAAACCAATTGTGATGATACCTACACTTCTGAGACAGTAGAAATGGAGCTATTAGCAATCTGCCACTCCAGTGAATCTTATCCAAGGATTTATCAAGATTTACCAGATTCCAAACAGGTTTCAAGTCAACACAAAGGATGTCAGCCTTGATTGCTGCAAATAATTGATTTTCATTCAGAGATAAATGCACACATGAAGGCACATAACTGATGTACATGTCAAGAAATATAGTGGAAACAATAAATCCATAAATGGGGAAAGAAGTATGGAACTGGTAGCTAAAACCTGCTTAATCATGTTGATTTGCAAAGTTGTCTGCCAGGTGTAACTTTATACAAGTTCTGAGTTTCAATGTTCTAAGAACATTGTAGTTGAATTCTTATTAAGAGACACAAAAGAGAAGCTAGCTGAAATTACACAATCATCAGATTTGATATTATTCAACAAAGAACTCATGTTTCAAACAGCAACCTAGGCATTTGCCTGCTCAAGTGAGGTCATAGAAAGCTAGTACCAGAACCAACAAGCCACTGTCAACTTCTTTCTACTTGGTCAACGCTGGTGTATCCATCTCCTTCTTCTTCGGTTTAAGATATGGATCCTGCAACATTCATAATTTTAGCAAGATGTTAGACAGAGTAACTTACATGAAGTCACAAGTATCTCGATTTTAATATAATCCACACGAAAATACCTAGACAAACGGTGACGAAAAACACATCACACGTGCACACAAATATGATCCTTTCTCATTTTCCAACTGCAATTTCTTGTATGCATTTTCTTTTCCACCTCTTAATTTAATTTTTCATTCAATTTAACTGCAATTCAAAGTTCAAATACAAAAGAAACTTCAATTTGGATCTAATGAAGAAACTTGGAACAGTGAATCTAGATTTTCTGTAACCTATAAACTAAATAAAAAAAATCATTTAAATCTTTATGTTCCTTAAATTATAACATTCCATCCATTTCAATTTAAATCAAAGAACAAAATAGAACTAGAATAACAGGACACTCAAAAAGCTGATTTTCCCAATTATATTAATTGCCTAACAATGGCTCCATATACTTTCTACGGCCACAATCAGCAATATTTCGATGGATTGGAAACCAAATAAAGTTCCTAATGAGTAAATTTTATTGAAGTAAAAAGAGTAAAGAAACATTATTCCTAATGTCCTGTTTACATGTGAACTAGGGTTTAAAAAATAGAAGGGAAGGGAAAGGGAAAAAAGAAATTACGTCGACAAAGAGTAAGTGGGCGACAACGGTGGCTCCCACGATTCCGCCGAGGATGGCGACTGGGCCTGTTAGCAAACTCCATTTCCGGTGAATCATCTTTCCTTTTTTGTTTTCTTTTTCTTCTGCGATGAGTTTCAGCTTTCTTTCTTTCTCCTTGGATCTCCAACATTCCAATAATTCGTCAAAACCAACTCGGTTGCTTATAAAAGAGAGGAGTTCCCAATGGGCTAAGCTGAGGCTTTCTTGGGTTCTACTTTGATTAGGTTAAATTGGGCTCAACTCTGGGCCCTGATCCATAGGCCCGCCATCTATCGTTTTCAATAATAGGGACAATCTCATGCTTTAAAAAAAATAAAAAAAGAAAATAAAAATCCACTCTTTTTTCTTCTTTCATTTTATTTTAATATAAATTAAGAAAATTAATTAAATAAATAACATTATTAGTATTAAATAAATGTATTGACAACTCCATATACAAATCAAAAGTTAAATTTATTTATTTACAAGATCATATATAATATTGGATGCATTAATAATATAATATTTATACACTCATAAAACATCAAATTAAAAAAAAACCCCATAATGTGCTCGGACGAGGGCTGCCACAGCCATGCCGGTTGATGCCACAAACATTTGAAGAGAATCCAAGCGAAGTTAAGAGTAAAACGTAGCTAAACTAGAGATGAGAGTTACAAAAATTTCATCGTATCTAAACTGATATCAAAGAAAGATAGCTTTCTAGCAATCTAGTCAGTGCTCAATGGACACTGTCCAGCATATAAGACAGAACAAGGCGCCTAAGTATATTAATCAAGTCACTGCATATTGCGCCTTCGTCCAATTTATAATATTTTGATGGACTGATGGTCACATTCGACCAGTAGGCTGCTTTTAATTAGCTTTACTGATCAAAGCAATAGTTTATATCTTTAGAAATAAAAGTAGATGATTAAAAGAATATTTGAGCCACCAATGAACTAACCGAGAATTTGCAAATAGAGCCCATCCATCAAATTCTAACCTCCGATCAACTTTGGTTCAACTCTCTTTAGAACACAGCCAATCATATACATAATTTTTTATAACCATTTTGAAGAATAGAAAAACCTTTCCTTTTATTCTTAACAAAATGGCGAACAAACCAATGATTAAAGAAAGATATAGCCATTGGTTTGGGGTGGGGGGTTGAACCTAGCTACCGATCAACCGAAAAATGTAGGCATATATATATATTATATGGACCGCTCTGCCTTCGTTTTCAGTAACATCTGAGCCATCTGATTCCACTTATCATAGTCAAGTTTTCTCCATTGCCCTTTCTTCAGTGAACTTAGCCAACCGACCATGGCACAGAAACCGCACATATAGTCATGCTACCAACTCCAGGCATGGGTCAACTCATTCCACTAGTTGAATTTGACAAAGACCTTGTTCACTCCCACGACTGGACTGTCACTCTCATCGTTCTCACGATATCAACAAAAGGACCAACGGACCTCCTTGGAGCTCTCAATCATAGCATTCCACCAGTTAGCTCTGACCCTGAAACCAGGGTTTCCATAGCAATCAGGCGCTCTGTCTTCACTTCGCCATGTGTTCAAGTCATTGGTTGAAAGTAACAGACCCACGGCTTTGGTTGTTGATCTTTTCGCCACTTCTGTTTTTGACGTTGCAATGGAATTTGAGATCCCATCATACGTTTACTTTCCCTCCTCAGCTATGTCTTTGGCTCTTATGTTTGCCCTGCCAAGGTTAGATGAGACCGTTTCCCGTGACTTCATGGACCTTCCTGAACCACTGAAATTGCCAGGGTCCATCCCTGTTCACGGTAGAGATTTTCCTGTAGAGCTGCAAGATCGAAGCAAAGATTCATATAAGTGAACGCTTAAACAGGCAAATCGATACAGCTTAGCTGAGGGTGTGCTATTAAACAGCTTCACGGACTTGAAACCAGAAACTATCGAGGCTTTGCAACAGAGGGAACCCAATAAGC
Organism: Theobroma cacao; assembly: GCF_000208745.1. Lineage (NCBI taxonomy): Eukaryota > Viridiplantae > Streptophyta > Magnoliopsida > Malvales > Malvaceae > Theobroma > Theobroma cacao. The sequence continues at coordinate 33,871,405 of NC_030850.1, read as the reverse complement.
CGCCCGTTTACGCTATTGGGCCACGCTTGCAAACCGGTTCAAGTGGTGGGGTTGATGAGTCTCAGTGTCTTAAATGGTTAGATAATCAACCGAGCAGTTCTGCTTGTTTCATTTGGCAGCGGGGGCACTCTCTCCTTTGATCAGCTCACCGAATTAGCTTTGGGCTTAGAAATGAGTGAGCAAAGATTCTTATGGGTTGTAAGACCTCCAAATGAAAAGTCTCCTATGGGCTCCTATGGGCTCATAATTTGGTCCACAAAGTAGCAGAGAACCTTTGGACTTTTTGCCAGAAGGATTTCTCGATAGGACCAAAGGAAAGGGTCTAGTATTGCCATCTTGGGCTCCACAAAAAGAGATTCTAGGTCATGGCTCGACTGGTGGCTTCCTAACCCATTGTGGCTGGAATTCGGTTCTTGAGAGCATTGCCAATGGCGTACCAATGATTGCTTGGCCTCTATACGCCGAGCAAAGAATGAATGCGGTTTTGTTAGCTGATGGCATAAACGTGGCATTGAGACCAAAAGTTAACCAAAACGGCCTTATGGAACGAGAAGAAATAGAGGTTGTCAAGAGTTTGATAAAGGGAGAAGAAGGCATGATAATTCGTCAAGAAATGAACAAGTGTAAGGACGCTGCTGCCAAGGCTGTGACTGAGGGTGGGTCGTCCACAAAATCACTCTCTCAGCTAGTGCTCAGATGGAAGAGCCAGAAGAGCATATGAATTCAAAGTTGTTTCATCCTCCATAAAAATTCCTTGTAACAAGGGACTGCTGGCTGGATTCTTCTTTTGTTTCATTTTAGTTAAAAACGTGCTGTTTCATTTCAATGACACTATTTTGTGTGAACAAAAGGAGCTTCATTGAATTGCAAGCTAACACCTGTCCTGACAATTTGATCTGCCCCCCCTCTTTCTTTCTCCATGAATATGCATAAGTTCCAATTACTTGAGGAAAGTCAATTCAAAGTATCGGCATAGAGTAAGGAAGGGTTTTTAATCTGTGGATCAACCAATTCAACCTCAATTTTTCCAATGTCCAGTTGAAAAGCAAGTCCCAAGCCCATTTCTAAGTCTCCAAACGTCTTTGTTTTCGGTAAAAAACATAGAATATTATCAGGTATTTGTTTATTCAATTGTTCTCTAGAAGATTGATGATTTGTTAGCGTGGGCGTCGAATAAAGTTGTGCCCCATTATCCCTCTGAAGAAATGCTTGATAACGATGTCATCATTTCCTTGTGAACATAGATATAAGATACCTTCCTGAACCAATAGAGTTCTTGGGGTGTGCCCCAATGGCTCACTGGGAAGACCTGACAAACTTTGGTCAACATCCCAAAAACTCCGCCAAGGGACAAATTAAGATATGATGCTGCCATGACTATGTATCTTATTCGCTATAAATCAAGATCCTTAGCCTGTGGATATCTTACCCCACATTGGATGAAATTCCATCGTCAAAACCTTCAGAGAAATGTTCTTTACTCCGAGAGCATTAAAATTATAAATGCAGCAATGTTTAGTTGGAATAAAATAAGTGGCACGTTGAGACCAAAAACGAATGGAAAATGGGTAATGGCCCCCAACCATATATATTGACTCTTGAGACTAATTCCAACATTGCAATATCGAAATGGAGGCTGAAGAGTAATCTAGAGAACTCTTTTCAATACCCAAATTGGAGCTCGAGTGGAAGAATCCAAAGGATATAACTTATAACCAAGAATGGAGTTTGCCTTTTTCAGTTTGGTTGCATGTCTATCCAATCTGAACTTTACATTATTACACGAAGAATTTGTTGTATATATGGTTTCTGTAGCAAATCAAATTTCTTCGTAACAGCTTTTCTGTCTCATATGCTTATCATCATGATGTACATGGGAATTGCCGAATTGGTAACGCTAAAGCGAAACATTACATGACAGCATACTCAGACATAGGTGCGAGTCCGTTGGAGGTTTATTAACCATATAAGCATAACAAGTCAATCAAGAGATTGGATTAATGATTAAAATAAGACTGAAGTAAGTAAAGTCGTCAAAGGATTTTTCCTTTTATTTTTTATTTTTTGGATGAGTGAAAATTTTTATTTATCTTAGCAGAGGAACGAAGAATACCTTGTTACTAAGAATTTAATGAATATACATTGAAGAGTCACTAATATGTGGACAGAATCATTTGCAGGTAGGGAGTTCTCTAAAATTCTTATTAATTAATCTACTAAGTGATTCAAAGTTCCAACTAAAATATGGGTTATAATGCATAGATAACATAAATTTGTTAGAATGTTGGATTAAAGCCCAGAACTATGAGCATACAATGATCAATGATGGCGGCTGTTTATTATAAGTTATAGAAAAGTAAAGACACCAATATGTTATCCAAAGTCGAATTAGAAAAGTAAAAACTCAATCCAAAGTCAAATTAGAAATTTTTATCCAAATATTTCCATTTTTTATCTTTTAATTTTTTTATTGTGAAAATCTTTATCACTTTTTTTGAAAAGTTTCAATTTTATTGATATTATTATCGTATCGAAAGCACAATGCCAATACAAGTCTATGACCTATTCAATTGTAGACTCCTTATGGCTTTCTAACTCAAGTGACAAGATAACTGAATAATTATACCAACACTGCACAAAAAGCTTTTGACAATCTCTTATAGAAAATTTAATTTGATAATTTTAAATCCGATATGAAAAAATACAAAATTAAATAAAATTAGATTAAGTATTATCGTGTTTTTTATTTTAATCACGTTGACACGGATAAGACACAATTTTCGTGTCTTAAAGGCATGAGTAATATATTTAATTAATTATTATTATATTTATACGTATATACATGACACGTTTATCAACTGATTAAAATTAATAGTCAAATACTATTTTAGTTTTACTTAAATAATGATAGATTTTATTAGTATGATAATAAATTTTATGTATGTTATTTATGTCAAATTTTATTATATTTGATATTATTATTTTATTATAATTATTTATTTTAAAATTGAATAATAAAATTATATTTAATTATAAATATTTTAATTTAGTCGTGTTAAACGTATCAAATGTTTTAATCATGTTAGATAAAAAATATGTTTAGTCGTGTTTATTAATCATGTCATATAAAAATTTTTGACAAGTTAAATAAACGTGTTAATCGTGTCGTATTACACAATTATTAAACGTAACTGTATACATGCTTAAGATGTTGATACAAATAATTATTCATATCATGTTTGAATTTATTTTTATTATCTTTCGTTTTTAAATCTTGTCGACACGATTAATATACGAAAATACGAATTACCAAATCCACAAAAAACTCAAACTCTTGATCAACCTAAATTATATTCCCGTAAATCCCACGCAGTTCACACATTTATAATATTAGTAGAATACCAAGAAAAAACCTAAAAAATAAAACATCTTTATCATTTAAATTAAAATATAAATGAATAATCAAATTCTTCAGTTTTTAAAAGTGAGACTGTGCATCGTGTTATAGTTTTATATTTAATACTTTGTCTATCATTAGTGATTTAAATATTATCATCTCTTTAGTCAATAAAAATAAACATTAAAAAATGTTAAAAAATAAATACTTATAATTTTAAAAATATTTATTTTTAAAAAATTTTAAAATCTAAATGAACAAGCAAATTTCTTCGTGGGTTCTTGAAAGTGGGACGTCGCGCTGTTAACAGCCTTGATCATTTTTTTGGTTCTATTTCCCATCTCTTTTGTGGACCTTAAAAAAAGAGAAAAATCTTTGTTTGAAGAACGTCACACGTGCGCCATTCTCTTCTAAAATCAGAACAAGTGGCTCGAATTTGAAGCCTTCCGAAAGTCTAATTATGAACAAGGTCAAATATGATAGTAAAATCTTGAAAACAAATAAATAATATAGTACCATACCAAGTACGTTTAAGCTGACTTTTTTTTTATTTTTTTTTGAAGATTCTTAAGCTGACTTTTATTAGTTAAAATGAGAGTACAAATTATCATCAAAAAACTAATTAATACAGAAATTAATTAAATTAGGTTTGTTACTATTAGCAACATCACGATTGTCGTCATTTGCATCAGCAATTAACACTGGCATATATTAATCCCATATTTTGCATCATCTTTTCATCATAACACCGTCATTGTATTTTAATAATTTCTTATATATTAATATCTTTAATGTAGTATGGTCCCTAATATTTAGTAGTAATTAATTAGTATTAATAGCTAATTTTGTTATGGTAGTATAAAATAGCACCATGCACAAAATCCTCTTTTGTTACTTCAGGATTAGGTGTTTTATGTAACTTGAACTAATAATTTGCATATATCATTAACGGTTCTGAACCAATTAAAAAATTATTTAAAAATAGTTCGTCTGAACCAAGAAGGTAGTGAAATATTACATGAATATTTTTGGATTGATTCGACATTGTCGCAACCGGTGCTTCCATGTATTTCCTCTCGTTGTTATCGAAACTAGCTCGACAGTAGACACTGGTTGGTCCTTCGCCAACTATAAATTCTGCTCTCTTCTACTTTATTTATTTATTTATTTTCCATATGATCATCATCATGCAATGAAAAGACATGAACCTCAGAACAAAAATGGTTATTTTTTTTAATTATTGGATAATGCCTATTATAATTAACAATGCACTCAGCGTCATGGTAAGCAATACGTTTAATAATAATAATTAATTAATTTGATTTAAAATAAAGTAATGAGACATGTTAAAAAGTACATACAAGCATTACATGAAATTATTTTTGAAAATGACAAAAGCTAGTTATCTTTAATAAAGGTTTATAGAAACTTGTTAATAGGATCGACCTCACTCAATTTCCTTTTGCGGAATGGTGAGAATCGAATGCATTTGTTTCCTGTATGTAACTTTTCTGGGAATGTTTGGCTATGATAAGTGGAAAAGATTTGAGCCAGGAAAGGGCCAACCAAGAAATTGTGTACAAAGCACGGACACAATCGGGGAAAGCAAACTCATAAGCGAACAAAAGGGAAACAATTATTGTATCAGAAAAAGGAAATAATTCAGGTACGCGGCTTGGGAGATGGACAATAAATAAAAACTTTGATTTTGGGTTATATGCATAGTACCCAAATATTTACGAAGCTAAATTGAAGAGCTATATGCCCAACTTAGAAGCTTGTAGGTCCAATATTGGGTTAATTACTTTAATTAATACTAGTTTTACTAGAGCTGTTGGTCATTTGCAGTATTTGGCAAATGAATGAAGCTAGACTTAAGAACATGCATGTTTTCTAGTAATCCTTAAAAATCTTTAAATATGTATGTGCAAAGTGAGATTAGATCTAAAGTCACCTTCATGTTGTGAGAGTTATCAACAAGCAAGACAACCAGACAAAAAAAATTTGCAATAAAGTTCATGTCCACTCCTTTTAATGCTGGGTCCGAGGAGAGACTAATAATGTTTCTTTTATTTTATTTTTCTCAAAATTTAGTAGTTTGATCAGTGGGGAGCCGAATTGTAATTTGAAATCTTCAATTTGAAGACGTGGTAGTGGTCAGCCTGGGATTCAGTTAAAAAGGAAATTACTGAATTTTTACCCTTTTCTGTAGAATGTTTCTCTTTGCCTGGATTTATTCTGCTTGGCCACATGCACGAATATGGATGATGTAGGGCCAGGAACGAGAGTGAAGATAAGATTAAACCCATGAGTAATCTGATGCGTCTTTTTGCTTGAATCCAGCGAATAATGATTTGTGTTAACCAATGCTGCGGCCTGGTTTCAATCTATCCAATAATGATTCGAGTTAAAAGCTGCACTTTTCACCATAAACAGCACGAGCTTGGAATTAAAAAGGGGAACAAAATTCGCACAAAATAAATGCAGAGAAAGAAAAAAGTTGATAACATAAGCCTTACGTTTGAACTGACATCACCACACCCGCCGCATGGAATTACACAGCACACCTAGCTGGAAATCTCTTTCCTCTAGAAATTCCCTGCCTGCCCCATCCTCATCACCCATCAGCAATTCCCCACATTCTTTCAACAATCAGGGAAAGAGACCAAGAGAGTACTACATATTCATAATCAGCCCTGTATTATTCATTTATTCTACAAATCCTGCCACCAAAAGCAAAAAAACAAATCGTCTTAATTATCTCCACACAAAAAATTAAATATAATACCCCTCCAAATAAAAAATTCCTGGCCTCTCCCCTGCTTTACAACACGCCACAACAATCACAACTCAACCTTCTATATAAACCTCTGTTTTCTTTTCTTTTTGCTTCATACCTAAAACGCAGACAGAATAAAAAACAAAACAAGGCAAGAAAGAGCAGCTCTTTTTCACTGCAATGGCAACAGCGCAAACACCCCATATAGCCATTCTGCCGAGTCCTGGGATGGGTCACCTCATTCCACTCGTCGAGTTCGCCAAACGACTCGTCCACCAACACAACTTCACTGTCACCTTTGTTATCCCCACCGATGGTTCTCCTTCTAAGGCTCAAAAATCAACTCTTGATTCTCTTCCGAGCTCGATAGACTCTGTTTTTCTTCCTCCTGTTGACTTGAGTGACCTACCCGAAGGTTCAAAAATCGAAACGGTGATTTCTTTGACGGTGGCTCGCTCCCTTTCTTTCATTCGTGATGCTTTAAAGTCACTGGCTGCAAAGACAAAACTTGTTGGCTTGGTGGTTGATCTTTTTGGTACGGACGCATTTGACGTTGCTAGAGAATTCAACGTCTCGCCGTACATATTCTTCCCATCCACCGCTATGACCTTGTCTCTGTTTCTTTACCTGCCAAAGCTTGATCAAATGGTTTCATGCGAGTACAGGGACCTGCCTGAAATGGTGAGAATTCCAGGGTGCATCCCAATATACGGGAATCAATTGCTGGACCCAACTCAAGACAGGAAAAACGACTCTTACAAGTGGCTTCTTCATCATACAAAGAGGTACAGATTGGCTGAAGGAATTATGGTGAACAGTTTCGTGGACTTGGAAGGAGGAGCAATAAAGGCTTTGCAAGATAAAGAACCCGGTAAGCCACCGATTTACCCGGTTGGTCCACTTGTTAACGTTGATTCCAGTAGCAAAGCTGATGGGTCGGGTTGTCTGAAGTGGCTAGATGGTCAGCCACATGGGTCGGTTTTGTACGTGTCATTTGGGAGCGGTGGGACCCTGTCCTATAACCAGATAAATGAGTTAGCTCTGGGATTGGAAATGAGCCAGCAACGGTTTTTGTGGGTTGTGAGAAGCCCAAATGATCAGGTGGCTAACGCCACGTTTTTCAGTGTACAGAGCCAGCAGGACCCTTTCGATTTTCTGCCAAAGGGGTTTTTGGAGCGGACGAAAGGCCGAGGTCTGGTGGTGCCGTCGTGGGCGCCACAGGCTCAGGTGCTGAGCCACGGTTCTACAGGAGGGTTTTTGACCCATTGCGGATGGAATTCAGCCCTCGAAAGTGTTGTTAATGGGGTGCCTCTAATCGCATGGCCACTTTACGCCGAGCAGAAAATGAATGCCGTGATGCTGGCTGAGGATATTAAAGTTGCATTGAGAGCAAAACCCAACGAAAACGGGTTAGTTTGCAGAGACGAGATTGCAAAAGCTGTTAAGGGTCTAATGGAAGGCGAAGAAGGGAAAGGTGTCCGAAATAGAATGAAGGACCTGAAGGAAGCAGCCGCAAAGGTTCTGAGTGAAAATGGGTCTTCCGGCAAGGCACTCTCTGAAGTGGCTCAAAAGTGGAGGAACCAGATAGGCATCTAGAAATTAGAAACGCACCCATTTTCGATCTTTTTTCACTCTCTACCGTTAAGTTATGGTATTAGTATTAGTATTTAACTTTATGTTCTACATTTCTTTTCCATTTTCCTGTATATGGTCTAGGCCATTTGGTTTGTAAGTTGTAACAACAGCTAGCAATATGTGTTTGAATGTTAGAAGTTGTTGATATACAGTAATCAGTTCTCTTGGGAGTTTCTAGTTAAGTTCTTCCTTTCCCTTCCTTTTTACTTGCTTATTTTATGAAGTAGGTGAGATTGGTGCGGCCGCAGAATAGTATTCCATTGAAGTGCATAAGAGCATTCAATCATACTAAAGGGGTGGACCCAACGACCAAAGAAAACTTGTTACATCACATTTTAGTGATGGCCACACTTAGCATTGATTGAAAGTAGGTGGCTGGTATTGACATGAAGATGAATCCAGTCCATTGATATATATGGCAAATGTTGAAAGCCAGAAGAAAAAGGAAAACTTTTTGCCAAAGACTTAGGAGAGCAACAAGGTAGGTGATCCCGTTAAAAGCTTCCTGCCTCAAAATATCTCAAATACAGATCAATTTTTCTCTGCCTCATACATTATACAGTTCATTTACAGACTACATTTCCCTTCTGGAAGCATGATCAGCTAGCTTCTGCGACAGTCAAATTTCGGAGTTCATGAACCCCTTCTCATCTTACACAATTTGGAACCAAAGGAACACAAATTGGGCAAAAGAGAAAATTGATGAGCATTTGACTGGAGAGATTTGAACTTTGAAACTTTTAACGTGATGCACGTTTGTGGCAGTGGGCACTGAAAAGGACTTGTAGGTAATATTGCCATACTGATTTTTCTAGATGAAAATATGATTTGTGACAGTAATACCTCACAGTTTGATATTTGACAATCTACTTAGTACGATGTGCTCAATTCTCAAAGTGGGTTTTTCCTTCAATGGAGCCAATCCAATACCAGAGAAATGTTACCCACAGGGGACCTACCTATTTCGGATACAAAGCCACTCTTCCAATGTTTCTCTCTGCCATAAACCACTTTAACAAAGTGTTGGACTTAGTTACAACATCAATTCAATAATTTAATCAGAGCCATAGAAGGTTGAAAAGATTAGAGATAAGGCTAATCAGTTTCTAATAATTACTTGCAGATGTAAGATAAGGGGTTTAATAAGGAGCAAAGTCAAGTTTTATTTAGTTTCAAAAGAAACACGAAACCTCCCTTAATGCAATAATGACGGGTAGGGAAACCTTGGAAACTTGGAATGTGCTCGCCAAGGGATGCTTACCTAAGCTTAGCATCACTGACCTCTTCAAAAGCTACGTGTCATCGTTTGGCCCCACGATGAAGCATGGGAGTTATCACTAGTCCATTAGGATCGGTACATAATGTTCTTGTAGCTATTGGGATAATGTTTTTGGGTCAAAACAAGTGTGAGAGGGAAAGACAAAACTTCCATCGCCCGACATTATCTGGTCTGAATTCATTTTTTTTTTATATTTAAGAAATGAAGAATTCAAATTTTATTTTTTTAAAAGAATTTATGTATCAATTAACGAGTCAATTAAATAATAAAAATTTTATATAAATAAATTATCAAAATGATTTTTAATTTTATTAATTAATTGAAATCATTTGTGAGATTATCAAGTTCAACACTAGAACTATATTTTGGGGAAGGAATTATTAACTAAGAAGTCAATTTGTTAATTGTTTAATTCAAAGAATCGTGATTGGTGCCGTCGGAGAGCTAGGATAACCTATGCTGTTATTAATGGCATCCAAATCTCTCACGTTTTGTCTAATGGATTAAGACCTTTAGAGTTTCAGTTTCACTAAGGACAAAAAAGGGTTCGGAGCTAAGGATCAACTCTCCTCATCTATGCATCTACTCCTAGCACAAATGTAGTATTTAACAAGTTGATCATGGCTTCTCCTCATGCATGTGGTTGTGATTAGTTGTTGCGTCTTTATTAAGTTGTCTTTGTTGGAATGCATGACGGACGAGGGAATCGATGAATCATTCATAGGCTGCAACAGGGTAGAAGTAGAATAGGCGGGACGACTTTCTCCTATTCATCGGCACAGAAAGAAGGAAAAGGAAGGAACACGAATCAAACTTTTATAATGATTTGCAATTGTTGTTGTTTGTATTAGAAATAGTATTTGTTTGATCGATATTGAAACGTACGTATTGGGGAAATTCGAAATGGTCACAAGGCTATAGCTATAGCTATCAGAAGCTAGGCATTGACTTCAAAGAACAAATCCCATTCTAAATAGAAGAGTCTATTATCCAAAAATATTCGTCAAAAGCCGAATTGTTTTCCGGCCGGCCGGGCGGCTACAGTCCGCAGAGCGTTTGACCTTATACAATTCATGTGGCCCTTAGCAACATTGGGTAATTCTCATAAGTTTTTCTTTCTCTTTTTCATTTTGTAAAGTTGGAATACATTAGTTATTAGATTGTGACTAATCACCAGCCCGTTGTACTAACTCCAACTATGGATACATAAGCTAAACGATTTCCTTAACAAAATCCATTATATGAGGAAAAGGAAGAGGTCATAAAGACTTTGGAAACATTATATTTGATTCTTGGTAGTCGGCTCTTTTTTTTCTGCTTCTGAAATTAACTCAACCACTGTAATTATTGTTATTATTATTTTTGTTTAATCCACAATGGTGAGGTTAGGTTAACAGCATTTTTCTATAGTTTTGACACTAGCGCTCTACAAGTATATTTTTATAATGTAAATAAATAATGATAGTAGTAATAATAGATTAATAGATTCCTTTCCTTCACATTTTAAATTTAAATCCTCCAGGCCAAGGGCTGCTATTCTCTCCCACCTTTCAAACTCCCACTCAAGACCTCAAAAAAGTGAAAGGTCAACAAACTGGGCAAGAAAAGGTACTGCAATTATTGTTTATACAGCCGTCAAAAGGAGAATGATTCGGAAGCTAAAAGGATCTTGTCATCATTTCCATCTAGAAGATATATATGTATCACCATTTAATTTTTAAGGCCCTTTTAGAACATTTTTGTTAGGTACCCTATCCAATACTTTGGAGTATTATTTGTCAGCACTCCACAAGGTGAAAAGTTGCCTATAATCGTATCATCTTATTATCTTATTATGCAATTCAATGCAAATATTTTACTTCTTCTACTTATTACTTATCAATGATATGTCCTGATTTTTCAATTTTTATGGCTTTCTAAATTTCCACTCAAATGTGAATGGAATAACTAGCTTTCATATTTGACATTTTTCCTCTGCCACACTGTTCTCATGGGCACAAATCAGGCTTTTGAGTTTTTTGAGGAATCAGGGCGTAGACTAAATTTGGGCTAAGGCCCATGTTTTGGGAGAGAAAATATTCAGAAGGCCCACTTCGTGAAAAAGAGCAAAGGCCCTAATCTGTGGGAGCGTAAGCCTAACTCCGGCCCGTTTGAAGTTTCTAAAATGTTGTACCATTGCCTTTCGAGGTGACTTGCAGTCTGCAGGCATCTGCACTTAGTAAATATGCAACGATAGGAGTTGAAATATCGAGTCAGGCATGATCAGATAACATGTAGGAATGTTTGTAAGGCCTCTTTTGTTTTATATTAAATTATATAAAATTTAATATAAAATATTATAATATATAAATTGTATCATTAATTTTATATATATAATAAAAATAATATTATATATGCATATATTTAATTTATACATAATCATTATTATAACTTATAACATACTTGATGTATATGATTACACTTTTTTTATAAAAAGTATTTATATAATTACACTTCACTTTAGTTTTTATAAAATATTATTTATAATTAATTTTTTTTTTACAAATTTTGATATAAAAATTAAATTATTATAATATATGAATTGTGTCATTAATTTTATATATAATAAAATAACATATTATATATGTACATGTATTTAATTTATATATAAGTATTATTATAATTTATAATAAATTTTATTTATATGATTACATTTAATAACTTTAGTTTTTATAACATATTATTTATAATTAATTATTATTTATTCAAATTTTGATATAAAACATTATAACATTATAGTTTTATTTTGTAGATGTTAATTTTATTATCTTTGAATGTTAATTTGATAATTTATGTAAAAAGACATAATTATATAAGTAAAGCAATAAATGCATGTTTTTTCTTATATTTAGATTATTTGTATATTCAATAATTATGAATAAAATTTATAAATTTTAATATTATCATTTATTAAAAATATAAAATTTTGATTTATTGATTCAAAATCGAATCGATTAAATTAATTTTATATTTAATCAATTTGATTTTTTTTATAATTAATTAATTAATTTTTTAAAAATATTTAATTTATTTAATTCTTAAATATGACAAGGACATGAGAGTGACAATTCCACTGAAATAGCATCATGTATTAATGACTAGGTGACATTTTGTGCACTGAACCCTGACCAAATTTTCAGAAAAAAGATCAAAGATTTTTAAATGCGACTACTGATTCCGAGGCAATGGAGATTGTTACAAAAGGAATGATTCCGAGGCAATGGAGATTGTTATAAAAGGAATAACATGCAGTCCCTCAATTTTAACTTATATTTCACATAAATTGAATATAAATCTGAGTATCCTTGAAGAGTGGGTAATGGAGTTATGGACCAATTAACTCAATTTGAGTTAAGGACTTGAGTTCTAAACTTGTAAGCGAAGGAACAGCTAGCCATGGCCAATTGGCCATTACATAAATAGTGTCAGTGCGAAAGATAAAAATACAACCACCAATGACCTCTACCTGTGTTTTGGTTATCGTATAAAACTTGAAAAGTTTGCATATCTATTTCATAGCTTGCAAATGAGACATCCATGGTTTGATGTCTGCCAAGCTCATTTTTCTGCACGGAAATAATTCCCTCAATCACGTGGCAGATTCTTATGCGCCAGCTCCTATATAGTTTTCATCCGTGGAAATTGCTAAATATTTACCAACAAAATTATCCAGAATTTCACATAAAACAAGTGTAATTAGTTTCTACTCTGCTGCAAATCAGAAGAGCTAAAATGTTCCAAAAGTGTTTCTAACAGGGCTAAAAAATTGGGTTTCAGGTATTTGTATAATCCGAAGGGAGAAATAAAGTGGAGCTCAAGCAGGCTTATTAATAAGGGCTTTGAACTTAAATACGCAAGAAGGTCAGGGGATCTCCAATAGTATTTCGTACAGTGATTGTTAGGCAGCAGTAGTAATAGTAGTAGTAATTTGTAATTTAGTCGCTTTTTAATTTGTCCACGCAAGTCCCTATTCCCTGTGTTTCCTTATCATCATGTTTTTCTCAAATTAGGAATGAGATTGATCTTAGTCAACGATATTGACATTCTCACCAATTGAGATCACGGACTATTCATTTATGAATGAGATATTTTTCTCAAATTATGAATGAGAACGGTCCTGATGGACGGTCTTAAAGTCTATATCACAAGTTGATATGATAGACCATCCATATAGGATAGGTCTTAAAAGATCTAGACCGCAAATTAGCCCATTCTTTCATAATAGCATCCCTAGTATCAACTAACTATTTGGTGTGATCTAAGATTCACCCTAAATTTTATAAGATTTCTAAAAAATAATAATTTCAGCAATAATATTCTATTATTGGTAATGTAAATTACAAAGAATGGTGTGTCAAATCTATAAATATTATTACAAGAAAGTTCATACATCCATGTAATTTACATTATAATTCATTCATTAGTTCATTTTGTTTACTGTTATTGTTTTTTTTTTTAAAATTATATATTTAATATTATATTCAACATAAAACTTTTTAAAATAGTTCTTAATTTAATGATAAAGGTTTTTTAAAAAAGGTATCCTTTTCATGAGTTGAAAGCTTATAGATTATAAATGTTTAGCTTATTTTGTATATAATGATTATTAATTTAATTAGAAAAGAATCCAAAAGTCAACAATAAGTGTATAAGACCATGAACTATTTAAAAATGTCGATTTTAAAAAATTTAGCCTGGGATAATACAAAAAACCTGCAAAAGCAACCCCTTTAGACCCCAAAAACCAAAATGTACACCATGCCATACTCAGCAGGAGAGGAAAAAAACTTCCACCTTCCCCATCCAGAGAAGCAAATCACAAAAACATCAAAACAACACTGTACAATCCAACAATCATAACCCCAGCACAAAAGAAGAAAAAACCAAACGAGCATGAGGTCCCCCCACTAGCCCAATAACAACAGGCCAGACCATCTCACAGTTAAAGCCTCCTCAATGGATGAAACAAAAAGGGGACCGCCTTGGGAGCAAAACAAACCACAACCACGAGTTGGATTTTGCTCTGCGGCTGGTCCCTTTTGGACTTCCAGGAGCTCATTTAACTGTTCAATCTATTTATTAGGGATATTGATATTGGCTAGTAAATCTAATTAACATCCTTTCCCTGTTCTTGTGTATAGAGATTTGCTGAAGAAGAAGAAGATAGAGATCAATTGCTGAAATTAATCTTCACCCAGATGGAGAAGGAAACTAAGGTCTGTGTGACCGGTGCAGCAGGCTACCTAGGTTCTTCCCTGGTCAAAAAGCTGCTAGAAAAGGGACACATCGTCCATGCAACAGCAAGGAATTTGGGTTAGTTTTTTTGCCCCTACTCTCTGCTGTCAAGTCTTTGATATGGTTGAATTCTGTCTTATTTTAAGTTTTTGTATGATATGTATGTTGTAGGAGATCCGAATAAGATCGGGCTTCTTAAAAGCCTCCCAAATGCAGAAACCAGATTAAGGTTGTATGAAGCTGACATATATAATCCCAGTCAGTTTCAACATGCAATTGAAGGCTGTCGATTCGTTGTTCATATGGCCACTCCCTTACAGCATGAACCCCAGAATCATCAGGTTTCAAAACCATTATACTATTCATTTTTCATCTTCATACTTATCCTTGTTGGGTTCTTTTTTTCCTTCAGAAGGGAAGTTACAAGTTAAAAAGGAAAGATGTGATTGTTTTTACTCCTTTTCGACCGTTTTTCAAAAGCAGAGAACAAAACAAATGACAGTATACTTTCCTTTGTAATGTTCCATGCTAATTGCTAGGTATAGTAGTCAAGTCAGCAGTAAGTATCAAAAGGCCCGGGCGTTTTTGGAAGTTGCTCTTGTATTTTTCACCTTTTTTTTAAGCCTTTAGTACTTGGGCCAAAGGGAAAATTATTATATTATTATTGAAATCTATTTTAATTTATACCAACCATCACCTCATTTTCCTATTACGAATTCAAGGTCTATGAAATGATGTCTTATTCAGGGTGTGATAAAAGACTTATTGATAAGATTTTTAAATCTATAATCTCTATTTGGCTAGTTAGATGAGGAAAGTATTTTAATTTTTTTATTATGTAAATCTAAACTCGATATTAAATAAAATAAATTACTTGAAATCAAAAAATGAGTAGTCGACTTAAGAATATTTTGAGTAGTTAACAATAGAATTTATAAACCCTTTTATGTATGCATTGAGACATAAAAATTACAATAATAGTAATTTTTTTAAAAATATATAAATAAATATTTTATATAATAAAAAATAGATATATCCTTTTTTTGTGAGTAAGGAAATAAGTCCGTAGTGTGTGATGAGCACATGAAAAGACATACAAGCTCAAGTAACAAAACAATATTGAAGCATTATATTTAGTAATTAAAACTAGTAATAATTGATGTTGCAATAAAACTATTCAAGGCTTAAATTCACTAGTAGGTATTCAGAGCTACCATATCACTGAAATAATCCCACATCACATGCATGAATTACTATATTTTTCAATAAGTAATTAATGATAGGAATATTTCTTTGGAAATTAGCATTATTGATGATAATTTGGGTTCCTCCATATCTCCTAACATAATGAAAGATATGCTCTAGTTAATAACAAGAAGTGTTCCCCAAATTAGAAAACAGAGATCGTGCCACTATAGCAGACTAGCATCCCTCAAAAGTCGACTCTTGGTAACAATTTGACACAATTAGAAATTAGTCTAATTTCTTTTACTTAATATTATGTGCATGATACAGTTCAAAGATACATCTGAGGCTGCAGTTGCTGGAGTGAAGAGCATTGTGGAGTCTTGCATCAGATCAGGATCAGTGAAGCGACTCATCTACACAGCTTCGGTGGTAGCAGCGTCAGCTTTAAAAGAAGATGGGGAAGGCTTTAAAGATCAGTTAGATGAATCCTGTTGGACTCCCAAAGATGTTGCTCTTCCTTACACCAATGAGCTATTAATGGTAGACGTCGCTTTCAAAATTCATCTCTATCATGACGAGATAAATAGGATGCATGCAAATATCCCATGGTTTGAAATTTTGGGAATTGGTGTTAACATTGCAGGGTTATGTTAGCTCAAAAGCCGCTTCCGAGAAAGAGTTGCTGAGGTATGATAGTGAGATAGAAATTGTGAGCCTCACTTGTGGGCTTGTGGGAGGGGACACACTTCACTCTAGCATGCCGGAAAGCACGGGAGTGCTCATTTCACAAGCCACGAAGAACAAAAGGAGGTATAACACTCTAAGGTTTTTGGAGGAATTGTTGGGAAAAGTCCCAATTTTACACATTGAGGATGTTTGTGATGCTCATATTTTCTGCATGGAGACGCCCTCTATCAGAGGCAGACTTCTCTGTGCCAGCGCATATTTGAGTTCTGCAGATATTGCGAATCACTGTCGAAAAATTTATCCAGATATCGAAATACCTGATGAGTAAGTAATGGCTCGTAATGCTTTACTGTTTACGTTGAAAGCAGGCTAATCAAGGAATTTGAAACAGCTCGGTGTACAGATTTCCTGCTTTCTCTGCTATGGCTATGACAATCTCGTTCCTGCTTGGTTTCAGGTTTGTGTTGAACTCGGGGAGAGAAATCCTTTGGGGTTCTACTAAGCTGAAAGAAATTGGATTTGAGTACAAATGTGATGTCAAAACGATACTAGAAGACAGTATCAACTGTGGGCTGAAGCTGGGTGAATTTTCAATATTCTGAACCGACCCCTTTGTTAATTGCTATCCTTTGATTAGAAGTACATGCTCTCAAGACTCGAATTTTCGTTTTCAATGAATAAAGGGAATGTCCCTTATTATTGGACACTTTAAACAACTCCTTTCCTTATCGTTTGTAGAAGTTGGAATTTTGTCAATGCATCTTGCAGGAAAAGAGTAAAAGTGGTCAGACGATGGTCTATGGATTAAATAAATGAGCACTTAAATGACAAAAGTAGATAAAGATTAAGTAAAAATTAATAGCAAAATCACTCTCCAATCTCAATGCAGCAGGAGTACCGTGCTGTTACGTTTGGCCTTCCTTTTTTGGCTTCACGTGGGCTTGCACAAAATTTATTCCTATTGAAGTCAGTTACTACTAAAATATGATCAATTCAGTCTGCATCGGAGAAATACGTTGGACTAACGAGGATAAGAAACATTATAAAAGGGAGGTGACTGACGAAGTACAACCCACTAAAGAGCCGTTGCAATAAGAAAAAGAAAGGGAACATATTCCAATTTTCTCTTCAGATCCTCCGTCAATGGAGAAGGAAACCAAGGTCTGTGTGACAGGAGCAGCAAGCTTCCTTGGTTCTTGGCTTGTCAAAAAGCTCCTAGAAAAGGGATACACTGTCCATGCGACGTTAAGGAATCTGGGTTTGTTGTCTCTCTACCCCTCCATCTGTCAAGTCTTTTGAAATGGTTCTTCTGGTCTTGTTTAAATTGTTGTACGATACGTTGCAGGAGATCCGTATAAGGTTGGGCTTCTTAGTAGCCTCCCGAATGCAGGGACCAAATTAAGGTTGTATGAAGCTGACGTGTATAATCTCGGTTTGTTCAAACAAGCAATTGAAGGTTGTGAATATGTGGTCCATATGGCCACCCCCCTGCTCCATCAACCCCTCAGTTCTCAGGTTTGAATTTGCATCAATGGTGGTTTCCTTACTTCATTTTCATTCCCAAAAACTCAAGGATGTAACAGTGGAGTTGCATATATACATGGATCAAAAAAATTCCATCAAACCAGTTTTACATCAGGACATGAAAATCAGTCGTACTAATTAACACTATCCCAAGTTCTTATCCAACAAAAATGAAAGATGCATTATCACTTAAATTTCTTTTTTAATCTATAAATCAATATTATACAGTTCAAAAATACATCCGAGGCTGCAGTTGCTGGAGTGAAGAGCATTATGGAGTTGTGCATTAGATCAGGAACTGTGAAGCGACTCATTTACACAGCCTCTGTGACGGCCGCATCACCTATAAAAGAAAATGGAAAGGGCTTCAAAGATCGGATGGACGAATCCTGTTGGACTCTCCAAGAAATAGCACTTCCCTACAGTAACGAGTTGTTGGTGGTAAACGACTTTAACTTTCTTCCTTGCTGATGCAAATTGGACCGTCACATGATTAAAACCTTGGAATTTGTATTCATTGCAGGGATATACATGCTCAAAAACACTTTCCGAGAAAGAATTGTTGAGGTATAACGGAGAGCTAGAGGTTGTGAGCCTCGTTTGTGGCTTAGTGGGAGGGAAAACACTTCTCTCTAGCATGCCTGAAAGCATGGGAGTGCTCATTTCACAAGCAGCAAAGAACAAAAGGAGGTATCGCACTCTAAGGTTTTTGGAGGAATTGTTGGGAAGAGTCCCAATTTTGCACATTGAAGATGTTTGCAATGCTCTCATTTTTTGCCTGGAGAAGCCCTCTATCAAAGGCAGGTTTCTCTGTGCCAGCGCGTACTTGAGCTCTGCAGATATTGCGAGCCACAGTCGAAAACTTTATCCACATATCGAGATAAATGAAGAGTAAGTTATTTTCCATGATCCTCTAGTCCTTTAATTAAAAAGACAGGCTTATCAGATACCAAAAATCATTCCATTGATGAAGTTCCCAATCAAAAAGAGGTCTTCTAGCTCAATTTTCTAGCACCATTTTTCTTCAATCCACGAACCAATCTCTTCAGCTAGACGCGATTTGTTAATAGCTAGAGCAAAACCGCAAGGAAATTTCATATTAAGAATAAGTCCATCAATCCAAACTCTTCAACAAGCCATCTAGATCTTTGCTACGACAACAACAATCCCAATTAACAAAGATAAATTGTCATTTTGAGCCCACACAAAAAGTACCTTCTTCGAATCTTTTCAACCTCGTTTCTAGCTAACACCTGCTGGTAAATGAAATAAAGACATGTAATATAGTGGTACATTTGCTTTTCAAAAAAAAATTTAGTCGTACATTAGAAAGAGTAGATTTGATCGAGATGAGCCTTCTATCCAATGATAAGTACTAACTTTTCCAGCCAGCAAGCTTACTTTGAAAAGAGTCTACATCAGGCTTCTATGCAACCTTAGCATTAGGGTTCGCAGCAAGAGGTAGGCCAACGTACTTGATTGTCTCTGGGAGATCAAATTGCCCATGACTCAGTCACTTGATAATCAGTCCAAGTCCAACCCCCACCAAACAACTCTTAGAGAACTTTATCTTGATGCCCGAAATACGTTGAAAGCAACCGAAAATGATAGTATCATCAGCATCTTTGCAAAAAGTAATTTTTCGACGAAAGTTGTGAGTTCGAGTCACGTCCAAATGCCCAAGCCTTGATTGCTTATCTGGGCTTACAAGAATGGGCCCATCAGAATTCCCAGCATCAGAAATCATCACCCCTGTTTTCGTGTGATTTTTTCTCTTTAATGCTGGAATTTTTTCCAACCGAAACACCTCTAGAATTCCTGCTTGACAACCCATCCTTCGTTACATCTGTCTAGTTTTCTAATTCATCCTTTTGAATTTGGAGACTAGCATTGGGGGTATTGCCATCGTTAATATCAACTTGCTTACTGTTGCCACTTCAGCTAGTGTCAGATCATTGTTGTCTCCCAACGAATTGACTGTAGAATCTGAATGATCGTCGGAAACCGTACGTGAAGCTTGTTGCCGGTTGTTAAACCTAAGACCCAAAAAACAGGTTCACAGATTTTGTGATTTATTATAAGTTAGTCATGCTTGGTTTCAGGTTTGTGGAGAACTTAGGGAGGGAAATCTCTTGGGGCTCTGCGAAGCTGGAAGAAGTTGGATTTGGTTACAAATGTGATGTCAAAATGATACTAGAAGACAGTATCAACTGTGGGCTGAGGCTAGGTGAATGCGGTTTACATTTTCCTGCAACCCGTTAGGAGCCATCCTCTCGGATTTTCGTTTCTAATTTATCTAATGCCAGATACTCTGCTCTGGACGGATGAACCTATGTACTTGCCACAATGATGAGATAGCTGCAGAAAAGCTTTTTTTTTTAACTAGACCAATTACATATTTTTGTTTCTTTTGCATCAGACAAAGATCAACTCGTCATTTTTTGCTATTGATTTGATTGCATCACCAGACCATTTATTGGTAAGGCTACCTGACACATTTATTAACAAACATCACTATCCCATGTCAATTGAAGATTAGAAAATTTTACATGGATGGAAGATTACGACTCTTTTTTTTCTGTGACTTCCTTTCAAGAAACACTCCCAAGCCTACTGGATTAGAAAGAGATATGAATAATGAAAAGCAAATGAAGGGAAAACAAATTATTTCTAAGAATTGAACTGCCTAATCAACTGTTAATTTTCCTGGCCAGCTCCATCAGAGACTGATACATTGCTGTTGGTCACAGCTATATGAACACTCCTCAATCTCTTTTTCTGGATCAGCTTACTCTAATAAACCAGTGCACTACATTTCTATTTTCTCCTCCCTTTTTTTCTTCCTTCTGCTCCTAATGGGGTGGAAGTTTGAAAACTCATTAAGAGAAGAATTCAGAATTATCGAATGGGAAACTCGGATCGAATTCCAACTTATCAAGTGATGAGATATCCAGGTCTCCAATTGGGGAATTCGTAACTGAAGTCGGTGCAGAGATAATCTCTGTAAGATCAGATTCAGAAGTCTGCACGTTTTGGGCAAAACCAAAGCTGCCCATGTGGCACGGTGACACTGAAAAATAGTTGGATTCAGATGTCGCTGGAGACATAAATGTCGGAGAAAGGTTTCCCATGATATCATTTTCCATTAGGGACTTTACGAACATGCTGTTTTCCACTTCTTCTGATTCAACAGGGAAAGGAAATGAAGGAAAAATGTCCTCTCTTGTGTCCAATTCCTCTGTTTTAACCTTAAGCCCTGCTCCAAGACTCATAAACATCTCTTGTGATTGTTTCTGTTTCTCTTCAAGTTGCTGCCTTTTCCGAGAATGATTGCCTTGCCCTTTGGACATTTCTCTTGTTACTGGTACAGACGTGACAGCAAAGTGAGAAACTTGGTTACAGGTATGTCTTCCTCTATATTTCACCTCAAAGATTGTAGGGTCCTCATCTGATCTTTGAACTTGTTTAGTGGCTAAACAGCCTTGTGAGTGACGATGAGTGCATCTATAATATCCCCTGAAATTGAGCACGCAAATTAAATGTTAGAAGCCATATCAACACAATTAGAAAATTATTCGTCTACTAGACCAAATTCCAAGAAAATAAAAACAGGGCGGTATGTCTTTATCGATACTTTGCAGACATGTTTCAACATCAAAACCTCAACTGGACTGGAGAATAATTGAACTTGGGAACTGTTTTGTGGTCCTTAGGACAACTCCAATCAAAACTGACCACGATCCTTATATTATTATTGCTATTATCTTTGCACTTTTTGCTACCACAGTTTCAGAACCAGGTCAAAAGATTTGAAATAATCCTCGTTCCATAAGGTTAATGGGGGGAAGTTTTTGACTGTTGCTACTCGTTTAATTGGTAGTATCATATAGTTTAAAGAAAATTTTGTGCAGCACTGCCTTAACATTGATTAAGACCTCCATTTCCATTCCTATAAACAGTCAAACTGGCTGACCTTTCAAAATCATCTCACATACATTTTGAGCAACTTCTTCCCTCCTTCATTTCTCTCTCTTGAGTTGGAAAAAAAGAGAAATGCTAAATAGGAGGAATTTCTGCTTTCATAACTTGTCTAATTAAGTAATCAGTGAAATGTACGGCAACAAAATGTTATGTTGAGAATTTATATCTAGAGAACAGATGATATAACATTTTGTTTGTCACCTTTAAAACTTAGAACACATTATAAAGGATGTGCCTTTTTTGTTTATGTGGCATCAAAGTAGTTACTTAAGTAGTATTCAACGCTTGGAACAATAACAAAAGACAATAGGCAGAGCCTCAAGGTGAAATTGTCAGAGGCCCCGGATGGGGGGGGAAAAAATCTAACGGGTTCGGACTAGGACCATTCCTGCTGCCAATAAGTGTTAAGAGATGATAATACGACCCCACCTACATGTGGTGTCGTGACTAAAAGGTGTACGTTGGATAAGCTTGCCGATGAGACTCTTGTCATGTTGAGCAAACCTCTTTAAAAAAGGGGGAAAGAGAACTATACTACAGCAAGGTTTAATTGCGTGGTATATACGAAATTCTGTACTGTAATAGTAAGAACATTTCTCACCTTGGAAAATTGGATCCAAGAATATCTTTCTGGCCATATTTTCGCCAGCAATATCCATCATCGAGAGGCCCCTCTAATGACGTCCCAGAGCAAACCCTTAATTGCTCGGTCCACCCGGACGATGTTTTTCTGTAACAGTTAATATATGAGACATAAAAACCCATACTACAAAGTAATCAAAAGTTGAACTTGAATCAAATTATACTTCTACTATTTAGAGAAAGCTGTGAGAAAGAATAAGAAAATGGTATTTTTACCTCTTTTTGGACACATCCTTTTTATCAGAGCCCTCGCTTCCTAGGCTGCTGTTGGCAATGGAAGCAGGAGATTCCAACGTGCTACTTGTGGGCTTAGTTTCAACCACAAAACCACTCCAATTCAGCATTGAAAGAGCTTTCTCATAGGAACAGAGAATTTTCTCAAGTAAGTCCTGGCGTGTTTCGGGAGATGAAGAAGGATGGAGATGCTGCCTAAGCAGATTGGTCAGCTGTTTCCCTTGTGTTAGCTCATTCAAAAGAGTCTTTTGCTCCCAATCCATCGTTCTTTCCATTCAAAAACAAAAATGTTCCCAAATATCTGTGGTGAACTATACGCTCTCGGCGGTGATAAGCTTTGCTTGGTTGTGGGGTTAATTTATAAACTTTAAGAACATGGAGCGGTACTAGATCATGTCAGGATAAAGCTATAGCTTGATAAGAATCAAAAGTGTACAAAAGTGAAGAGCCAAAAGCAAGCAACATAGAAGAAGTTAAGATCCAGATGGCTCTCAGAAACCAAAACCCAAATACAAGGGAGAATAAGCAGAAACAGCAAATCTAGAATGTGGGAAATGATGGTGGGTAATTTGACAGAGAAAGAGAGCGAGATATAAATTAAGTAGAAAAGGTATCGATGGCAAAGCTATGCATGCAAAGGATAAGAAAAGAGGCTTTGGCACAAAGCCAACCCCGGAAGGGAGGAGGATATTGGAAAGAAATGAGGTGGAAAAGGGGGGCAACTATGACTGGGAAGAGAAAGTTTGTATAGTCACAAAATGGAGTGGTACGTGTTAATATAGTAGAGAGCGAGAGAAGGGCGAGTTGCTGACCAATTCAAACCCCACCCAGCAAGAAAAAAATTGGCAATCGTGAACAGACGATAAGTTCTAGAGAGGAAGAGTGGAAAGTCAGAGATGAGTATTGAACGAATAAAGAGAGTGATAGAGCCGATGGGACCAAAGGAAAAAGGGTAGAATCTTCAATTCTGCTTCCGCGTTGTTGCCCTTGCTCCTCCCACATTTCACTATTACTAAATGGGCTGAAGAGAGTGACGTAACTCGGAGGCGTCACGTCCAACCCTTTGCTTACGATGGATGTTGATTGATCACCCATGTGAGACACAAAAACATGTAGACTGTGCATTTCAGATTTCGTTAACTTAACACCGCCCCGCCCCCCTCCCTTTCTTTCCTGGACAACTTACAAACGATGAAAGCCTAACGCTGTATTCACAATAAGCTTTGTCTCTCTCTCTCTCTGCATAAAACAAGAAAAGGGTTCTCTCAAATACTTGAGTTATAGTTAGGCATGAGTCCAATTTTCTCATGCTATGTTTCAAACATTATGTAAAAACTAATTAAAATTTAATATATTTATGTATTTTTTTAGATTCAAGAATTTTTATAAATATTTCAAATTCACCACTAAATAGAGTTTTTTTTTTTTTTAAAAAAAAAGACAATCATAATAATTGCATTCATAACCGCTTGGAGTATACAACTCCTTTTACAACCATACAGCAGGTTAACACATCCCAGAAAAATAAATATTGGTCGGTATCCCTTTTGTTGCTTGTGACATACCCTCGATATTTCCCCACAAAGATCTAACAATTTCATAAATTTAAAAATAATTATGAAAATCATGTTTGTACGTAATTTATCACATAATTTATATTTAAATTTGAAATTCAAAGTTATATTCAAGTTATCAAACATAACCATAATGATTATTAAAACTTAAACAAATGAATTTACTTCATCTTGTTTCTCTAAAATTTATATATGTATTTTTTTTTTAGTTCTCTCTCAGAGTACTTGAGCGGACACGTCTGTGGTGCACTTTGTAATATATGCCACTTTATTATTGCAACTATGAGGTAATGTTCATAATTAGCTTGATGGCACGGTTCTAACTATACTTGACCCAAAGAGGAAAAAGTTGTCCCGGTAACGGATGTAAATGATGTTGAAGTCTTGAATCCAAATCCACGGCATAAAGATATGGCTGGGACTTCAAGATTCTAGCATTATTATGAATTCAAACCTGTTTCCAATTAAAATGTAGCGAATAGATATTAATCTATTATACACACCAATAAGTAAATTATAAGTTATGTTGTGATTATGTCACGATGAGCTTATCAGACAAAGTAAACGAAGAAAACAGGGGAATGGCAATCAGACAAAATCAAAAGATATAAGAACATTTTCAAATTTTGTTCAAAGGAAAAAGGAAAAGTAGGCCTTAACTAGAGACTATGGAAGAGATCTGGGTATGGAATTTGTTCACATATATTGCAGGATATTCATTCTTTTTGCGTTCAAGTGTTAGGTTATAGTAATTTAATTAACACCACCCTTGAATCTTGCAACATAAAATAAGCAAGCTGGAACTGGGTCTCGTGCGAATTTGATCAAAAGGTTAATTGAACCTGATGGCCTTTGTTGGGATGGTGGCATTAATTAACAAGCCAATTTGACCCCTTTAATTACATATTAGGCAAGAATCCCGCGTTTAACAGAGAAGATGATAAGGCAGGATCAAGATGCTTTGCTGTGACCACATGAAAACTTTCTTTTTTGGGAGGGTAAACTTGTGTTAATCGCACAGTTTTGGTTGGAAGAGAAACAATTCGAACGAAGGTGAAGAGAAGTGCATTACTTTAAGGGACAAAAGGGGTTTAAAGGCTAAAATACTCGAACATGGAGTCCCCCCAATACAAAGTCCAAGCACGTGTTTGCTTGATTTTTGGCTTTTTCTGAATTTTTTAGTTCGCCTTGCAAGTTGGGTTCTCATAGATTTAAGGTAGCAACTTGAGAGTTTCAGTGTGGGGGAGAATACATCAATTAAATTCTGAAATTCGCGTTCACACTTGCTTTGAAAAGCATTCCCACATGGATGGCTTCTTTATGTCACAACAGGACTCCGTCCAATGAATGATTTACATTATGAACCTAGGAGCCTGTCATAATTATCCAGATTAAAAAAAATTATTATCATTAAATTTTGATATAATATTTTTAATAATTTTTAATCATTTTAAAAAATATTTGTTATTACATTCAATTAAATTTTTATATTTTTCTTTTAAATTAAATAAAATTTTATAATTAATAATTAATTAAATCATCATTAATCAAAATATTATTTATCTTGTAATGATTGGTGATGTCTCGTTCACTAGTACACGTCATTTTAAAACTCAATTAGAAAAAAAAATAATATTAGTATGAAAATTAGTTAGATTTACAAAATGCATTGTTGGCATTAATTACTCTTTTACGTTATTCAAAAATTTCATACATGCCAAATAAAAATATTTAATGATCATTAAAATTGAAATGTTACACCCAAGTATAAAAGAAACAAGGTACAAAAAAAATAAAATAAAAATCTAATGGCACGTTTGGTACGGGGAATAGCTATGCTATTCCCCCTCTATTCTCGATCATTTCCTATTCCTTCGTTTGGTACCAAATTAAAATACGGAATAGCAATTCCGCAGGAATAAAAATTCTGTCAAATAGGTTAAAAGTCAGTAATAGCTATTCTCTTCCCCCTCTCCAGTAATAGCTATTCCATGGCTCATGAAATAGCTTTCAAATATATAATGACCAAAATAGCCCCTATAACCTAAAAATATTACAACCCTATACCTATAAATACTTTTTTTCTCTCATTTTCCCTTTTCTTTCTCTCTCTTCTCCCTCTCTCATTCTCTCTCTAACTGGAACTCAACACCGGCGGCAACGGCGGCGACGGCGACGGCAGCAACCGAATATGATCGAAAAACGTCGATCTAGTCCTTTCCGACAATATTGAACCGAGATCCAGCCAGATCTGGCACTCAACGGCCAGATCTCGTCGCGGGAAGCACCGGATCTGGTGCTTCCCGACCAGATCCCACGGTTGGATCTGGCACTCCACGGCCAGATCCAGCCGTGGGGAAGCGCCGATCTGGCGCCATAGTGGCCAGATCCGGCCAGATGGTGCGCCAGATCGGCGTTTTGTTACACCGATCGCCTTTTCCGGCGACCGGCCCATGAAAAAAAAAGGCAAAAATAGAATAAAAAAGAATAAATATTTGTAAATTGTGAAAGTTGTAACTAAATCAACCTATTTTTGCTTATTTGAGTTCAATTCAAGTTAAAAACTAAGTCCAATAAATTTAATTTTTTATACTATTATAAATATCAAAAAAATTTATTTAGTCTCTTTATATTATTTTATTCTAAAATAGTGTAAGTTATTCATTTAANAAATATAAGTAATTAAATTATATTAAAATATTGATATTTAAATTATTAATATTTTAATTAATTATAAATTATTAATATTTAAAAAATAAAATAAAAAAATAATTATATATAATAAAGAGTATTTTTATCTTTTTATTTTCTATTTCTTTTTTATTTCAAAGCTATTGTTACCAACCAAACACTATAATAAGTCATAATAATTATTCATACTTTATTCCATTCATCATACCAAACTACATAATACTTATTCTATTCTATTCCCACCTCATTCTATTCTCACGTAATAACTATTTTATTCTATTCCTATCTATTCCGCAAACCAAACGTGCTGTAAAAAGATGGGCTTACCTAGTATTTGTGTGGGACATGCAATGTTTATTACAGCGTACGATGATTGGATGGACTGGTTGTTATCTTTCATTATAAAGCACTGGTCCTATTACAACACACATTAGATTATTGTATGCTTTTTATCTATCAAGTTACACCGTAACGTATGCATAGCAATCAAAGGAAGAGAATTTCATTTTCCTTTCTGTTTTTCTTCTCTCATTGAATTTTCCTTCTCTCCTTCAATTTCTTACTAGTATTGAAGAGAATATTATGTAAAAAGATTCAAGCATATAGTTTGTCTTTATAGGGAGAAAAGTATTTCCTTCTAATGATATGTATAAAAATAAAATGTGGATCAACAATCATGATTGGCCATGAATTTAAACCCTGAATCCACCTTTTTGACAAAACCACCTAATAGAACCTGCTAGGTTTTTTTCTTCCACAACAATTATTGGCGACACATTGAAAAACTGGGAAAAGGCAAAAGTCTCTACTTGTGAGCACAAGATGCATATACCCATTAACTTCCAAGAAATTTCATGGTTGTTGGGTGGGAAACTTTGAAGCCATTACTTGAGTGAGGAGAAGCTATAAATATGTAGGGTCCAAGTTTTTTGTTTTGTTTTGGTTCTGGTTTTTTGTTTCCTTCTTATTGGACTGGGTCAAGTTCCACAGGTCATTATGATGTTGGGTAAGAATCGGGCAATGCCCCCACGTGGAGCTTTCCATCCGACTCGGTTTCTCTGATAAAGATTTTATTAGGGGAGGTTGATTGTATTTGATCTTCACCTAGATTTTCTTCATCAATCATATTCTAGTACAAAACCTTATTTTTCTTCTTCGTTTTTCTTGTGGGTACAAAGTTGAAAACTTCTTTCAAAAACGTCGTTCTTAAGGGAAGATTCTATAGATGATCTCGTACTTCAGAAAAACTTTGAAAAGAAAATGATTTGTACGCCCTTAGAATCGGGTAACATTAGCACTTGATTTGGTGGTTAATTCCTGATGAAAATTTATGAAATAAAGCATATCATAATTATATTCTTCATTCTCTTAGATTCTACTACCATTAAAACCCCCAAAGAAACAAAATTTGCTTGAGATTATATATTGATGGTTTATTTTTTTATAATTAAGAAAAAAAATTAAAATTTATTTTTTAAATAAAAAATTATACATTAATTAATAAATTAAATGCCCAAGTTATTGCTTTATATCTCAATTCCTATGAACTTCCTTCTAACGTTGTCTTGTCTCCTTGACCAGGAAATTGTTTAGGATTATAGAAACAAGCTTGCCTGAGACTCTTTTTGGAAAAGAACGAAAAACCCTTCATCTCTCTGTAGTTCAATGTAATCTTTATCATGGGGGTCCATAAAAAGAGTGTCGGCCCCCTTTTTTAACTGTTTGAAAAGAAAGACAAAGTGATAAAGCGTAAGGCGGCCTTTTGATTCTACAATCCGTTCCCATTTATCAATCGAACAACTGGGTGTGAAACAATAGCATTCCTAGGAAACACAAATTCTAAAAGGGAAATCACAGAGTGTGTATGTTGGCCTATGGTGTGGCCACATTTTTGTTAGTTACCTGGGCAAGAAAGGGTACAGAAAAGGAATTCACATGAAGTTTTCATGAATTCTAATGAAGAAAAAGGGGTGCAAGGTTAACCCTTGTTTATATTTGTTCTCATCTTTGGGATATATATTTATATAGAAAGAATAAAACTATTTGGATGTGAGCTGATTTAATTCTAAATTAAAGTCAAACTCTTTCTTTTTTAGATGGCATTTAAATTTTTTCTTTTGAAAAGCAGATGGTATTTAAACTAAAAGTAATAGTTTTTTCTTTTGGCCAATAAACTATTACTAATATTTAATTAGAATTTTACAGACTTTGATGTGACTTGAAATATTTAAGAAATTCAAATCTAATTGAGATTCGTTTTCTAGTTTATAATGTAAAGTACTAAATTAAATTCAAACGCAATCCGAATTGTTCAAACAAAGCATTTTAACTTAAAGCCAGGGCAGGCATATCTTTTCCTAGCTATAAGTTGGGTCGTCGGAGGAGAGCTGACACCTTCCCCGCTTACCTCATCTACTCACAGTATTATTATTGTAGGATTTTTTCCCCCTATATATAATATATTTCAATTTGTTTAAATTCTAGATTTCAAGTTCTCAATTACCACATGTCTCGTCAAGGGATTTGCAAACATAGGAATTCTAAACTTAAGTTTAAACCCAAAACCAAATGTTGTATTTTGTTTTAACTTGTGATCAAGTCATAGACTAAACAGATGTATTTTTATTGCTGGCCTAGAGGAAACCAACCAGTCTCCTCTAGTTTCTTAATTCCTATTAAGCTTCTACACTTTCCATAAAGTGATATAAATATGCATACTAGCCGAACCCTAAAAAGGTAAGACAACCTGCTTATTTTCAGTTTTTATGGACATAATAGAACAACCCTTGGATTATGGGAAGATTGATTTTGGAGCTTCATTCCCTCTAAAGAGTGGGCAGAGTAGACCAGACTAAGTACTTTTTGGCTTGATTTTTTTTTTTATCTTATTTATCTTTTAAAAGTAAAAATCAGACTAAATATAAATTTAAAAAAAAAATTAAATTTTTTTTTTAAAAATTTAAAAAAAGAATTTAAGAAAAAATTCTTATGAGAAGCCTTTTCTTCTTTCTTTTTCAAAAATATAAGAGAATTCGTGAATCAGAGCCCATTTCACTTTTCTCTCGAGTCCTTTTCAACTTCTTGAGTTGGGCTTTACAGCGTCCCAAAGTAAGCGTCAAGCTGTTAAAATAAATGCCTGACAGCCCGCCACCGTACCGAGCAGCTCACTTGACTAAGAAAAGTTTCGTGTCCTATCCTTATCATTGGATCATTTATCATAATTATTAAATCGAAATAAATAACGAGTATAAATTTTTTTAATATCAAATATTGTATTGTATCATAAAATATAATAAAAAAACTTTAAAATTAATTATAATTAATATTTATACATGTAAAAACAAAACATATGTTATATTTTAAATAAAATTAAAGATTATAGAATATAAATTAAAAATATAATTATTTTTAAATTTAAACAGTCAATAATTCTTTAATAATATATATTTTTAAATAAACATATATTTTTCACAATAAAAAATAAAATTTGGATATTTAATCAAATGTGATACACAATATTTAATCAAATACGATATAACTATAAATACATATTATTTTTCATTAATATCGCATCATATCATATCGCATATCTTATGATATTGATAATTATGTCACCAATAATATATCAACACTAGGAAACTAATTGGGATAGATGGGTCGATCCAATTTAATACTTCCATATGTGCAAAGTCACTTTGAGCACCCAAAAAACAAGAAAAAAAATTACTCTAGTACGCGAGGGACAAAATTTAGTGAGCCCGGATTCTTATTCTCCACCATTAACTGTTGCAGCAAACTTGCAAGGATGGCCTGTTTCTCGACAAAACAAAAAGAAATAAAAACATCTTCAAAATCTGCTAGAAGATAAAGGACTTCAGTTTTATCTTTATCTAATCACTATCTGTCTTTGGTCGTGGTTCCTTCTTAACTCTAAAGTTCATTATCGTATGTGTAAAAATAAAACTGTTCTTTCTTCTTTCTTTGTTTTCTTTTTCTTCCGACAAATAAGAAAAAAGCAAAGCACATATACAAAAATGGCAGAGCGCTTTCCACAAAAGCCGACTCATTGTGAAATTCGATAGATTGTGGGAAACAGTTTGATGATGAGTACCAGCCGCGGAGCAGGGCTATGGGCCAGGCTACAGTGGGGACACGGGTCGATACTTGCCCAGAAGCTATGGGCTTTGACTGTTGGACTGGTGGATTGCCCTGATAGAAGACAAAAATCATCAAACGTTGCTATTCTGAAAACCAGATAGTAATTTAAATGACGGGAATTCAAATCTTTCTATTTGAGTAAAACATCATATACCAATCACTTAATCAAATGCTCCAATTCAAGTTTATGATCACTTTGCATACTTACAATACTAAAAACTCGATTAAGCTCGAGTCACTCGAATTTAGTATTAAAACATAATTCAAGGTCGACGTAGTTAACTATTCGAGGCTATTTAATTAAGTTTTAACTCAATTATACAGCTAATGATGAAGAGCACTGTATTAATTAAAACTGAATGGTTCATAAGAAATATAAATTTCTTATTCTCACTTGATGATTTTCTTTCATAATTTTTCACTATGTATTTAATTTTATACTATCAATTAAAAATTTTAATTTTAAACTTTAAATCATAAAACTTAAACTTTAATATAAGAATTGCTTACTAGAAATTTAACACAAAATTAAAGAAAAAAGTTGCAATTCGTGGGGCCCTTTCACTTTGATACAGATTTACAAGATTAGTGAGTTTTGACTGTTGATTGAGAAAAAGAAAAATTGATGAGGCAGTTAGTGTATAGGGGGGACATTGTTAGGTGATTTTTAAGCAGCTAACTCGTCTTGTACGTGCAACACTTTAACGCCTCAAAAGAATGCAGATAAAGTACAAGGAATGATGATACAAACATTAAGAGTTCAAATCAAAAGGAAAACAACTTCCTGAGGAATAAAAGGCAGGTGCTTTCTTTTCTTTTCTTTTCTTTTTTTTCCAATCTTTTCCTTTTCTTTCCCCTTCGTGTGAGAGGGTGTATCCTTGTCCCATTGCTAAAACAACCCTTGTAGGTGTCATGATGCGACATTCTCATTGCCTAGGCTCCACATATTACTACGTAAAATTCCCTTTGCTCATCACGTGTGTGCTTTTTCACTTTCACATCTCCTTTCTCAACACCTCTTAAAGATTAGCTATTGGACGTACTCTCCAATTTGTATACTGTTTTCCCATTTTGCCTCGCTAACCTTTTTGAAGCTAAGAATGATCAAAACGTTGCGTTTGAGTTTTTCCATTTCTTTCTTCTTCTTTTTTTTTTATGCTTTTCCAATTTATTTTTTTGTAGTGAGTATATGTTGGCAGGTCATATCGCTTTCGTCATGTGTATTGGTTGATCATTTTGTCTTGTTTTACTTTGTGACTTGCTGGACTGGCGCCAAAAAACGCAGCCTATATTTTATTGACCTGAAAGCCGCAGTAAATTGTCAAGGACAAAACTCAATAACAAAATACTATCTTTTATTGATTTTTTTTAGTCAAACAAATTTGAATAACATTTTTTTTAATAAAATCATAAAATTATAAAAAATAAAATAAGTGTTACAAATTTTGATTTTCAAAACTTTCAAAACATGTTTTTGAGATTTTAATTTTACATAATATTTTAAAAATAATAATCATAATTAGGTTCATATGATAAAAACATTCAAAATATAAAAATAAAATAAAAGTACCAACTAACTCATATTCATTTAACTCTGGCCCCTTCCCCATCGTTTTTTTTTTATTATTATTATTGGTTTAGAAAGGCACCGCTTTTATTATTTCGTTTTTTCCTATTAAATGAGAGTACTGATTCTGATATTATTAGGTGATAGAAGCAGCATTAATAATTAAACACATAAAGAAGATAGAAACAAACAAAAAAAAGTAGGAACAGTTTCAGTTGTTGAAATTCTAACATAGAAAATAATATAAATACATTAATTGGTATCCATTATTTAATATCGGATACCTCTTTTTATATTTAGCAATTCAAAGTCAGCTTAGAAGAGAAGAGAAGGAAATATTCAATAGTTTAAGGGTTTATTTGAATATTATACCTTGTAAGTATAATATGTGAAATAGCTTCTAAACTATTTGAAAAAACTTAAATAAATTTTTATATTTTTATTTTGATTCAAATAAATTTTTATATTTTCATTTTGAATCAAATAAGCTCATATACTTTTATTTTGAGTTAAACAAGCTCTTATAACTAATAATTGACTTAATTAAAATATCATTTGTTATTTTATGTTACGTGATGCTAATGTGATATGTTAACATATCATAATTGATGATGATATAACATGTTATACCGACATATTATAATTACTGATTACATAATATACTAATTTGATATAATAACATGAGAATATGGTATTTTTCACCTTACATATCAACATTATATCAGCACCATATGAATATAAAATGACAAATAATATTTTGACTAATGACAATTAATCAATTATTACTCATAAAGATTTATTTGATATAAAATAAAAATATAAAAACTTGATTACAATAAAAAATAAAAATTTATTTAAATATTTTACTTTGTATAATTCATAAGGTCTTTTAAATTAATAATCATAATTATATTCACAGCTCCAAAGTACCTAGGATGTTGGAGTACAAACCATGTCCCTACTTTCTCTATATATATATATTATGATAAAAAATTTCTCAGCCCAACAAACTACTTTGGCTCTTTTTTGTTTACTTCTAAATGTTTTTGTTTTATTTTTTATTTTACGAAAAGAAAGAATAGAGTCCAATTCTTTAAAAGGATAACTCCCACTAGATCATTTGTATTCATATGCATTAAATCTCGGTTCATGAATCTCTTGATCCGAAAAATCAAAATAAGAGGATCAAATTATTGTTTTTGTACTCTTTTTCAAATTTGATAAATGTTGATTAATTGTATATTTAATTATAGTTTTATACATTAACTATTCAATCAAAATTTCAGATGTTTTTATTTTTTTATATTATTTAATATATAAGAACACCTCTTTCCTCTTAAAAATAAAAATAAGAACACCTCTTTCTTAAACTATTGCTTTCATTTGACCTTAATGGTTTTTTTTTTCAAGCGTTAAGAAAATGAAAAATTAATAAAGGTAAATAAAGACTGTAGCCATTATAATTCAAAATTTCATCTTAAAGGTCTCAATTTTAACATAAGAAATATAAAGTGAGATACATAAGATGAAGAGAATTTCTTTATTTTTTGCACAATATTAGAAAAAAGTTTTTAAATTATTTGAAAAAATTTAAATAAGTTTTTATTTTTTTATTACATTCAATTAAGTTAATGTACTTTTATTTTAAATTAAATAAATCCTTATAATTAATTATCAATTAGTCAAAATATTGCTTACCATTTTATTCTCAAATGACATCGATGTAAAGAGTGAAAAATGTTCCATAGTGATTTCATTATATAACATTAGCATGATACATTATCACTTATTTATAACATGTTAGCACGTCACGTTAGTGTCAAGTGACATAAAATAATAAGTATTATTTTGACTAATTAACAATTAATTATAAGAGCTTATTTGACACAAAAAATATAAAAAATTAATTAAATATAATAAAAAATTATTTAAGTTTTTTTAAAAATAATTTATGATATTTTATAAATATTATATATTTTTTTGTAATTTAAAATTATTATATGTAAAAAAAATGTCTCATTACCTATTAACTAAATTATGGCTCGTACGTTACACACGGGTCTTTTTTTATCTGTTTTCTTTTTTTTTTTTTTTAATTTTTTTTTCTCTGACCTTCCCGTGATTAGAAGATGAAGCCTTTTTGAGTTTTTCTTTTACTTATGTAGTAAATATTATAAAGTTTTACTATTAATAATATATAGTGAAAAAAAGGCATCTCTTACTGGTATTTGGGCCAAAATGATGTAGATTATATCTGGAGCATCCTTGTCCGATACAAAACAAAAAGAACAGTCAACTGAAAAGATGTCCAACCAACTTTGTCCTTTGGCAAGATTTGAGTGTACATAAATTCCACCAACCATAAAAGTTTGTCTTGACATCCAAATTTAAATTAATTACCAGCTTTGCATGAAAAAAAGAACAAGAATTACTAAAATAATCAGAAGACCAGACATTCCAATTGCCATTTAATAAAGCATTGATGTGTTTCCGGTTTCGAGATACCTCTACACCCCCACTTTAGAAAAAAAATATAATATTTAAAAAATGTTAAATTAGTTAAAAAATAAATTATTTTTAATTTTTTATTATATTTAATTAAATTTTTATATTTATATTTTAAAATAAAAAACTCTTAATTATAACTAATAATTTATTAATTATCACTAATCAAAATTACATTTAAAATTTATATGTTGACATGTCACTGATTTGACATATTAACTTATCATAATGAAAATGAGATTATCACATGATCATATTAATGTGACACATCACTTTCAATTATAACAAATCAATGTATCACATCAATACTATATGAAATGATAAAATCACATTTGTAATTTTTATGCTAAGGTGTCACTAAGATAGCATATTAACTTGTTATGATGTAAGGTGAGATTATCACGTTGCCACAATAATGTATCATATGAATGCCACATCACTTTCAATTATGACAAGTCAATATATCACATGAGTATAAAGTGATAAGTGTCATTTTGATTAATTATAATTAAATAATTGTTAATTATAAAGACATATTTGATCATGAATAAAAATTTGATTGAATATAATAAAAAGATAAAAATTTATTTGAATTTTTTTTAGGATAGTTAAATACTTTTTTAGATATCATGTGCAAAAAATTAAAAAAGACAAAAAGAAAATTCTGCAAAATAAAATAAATTGGGGTAGATCGGGGAGGGTTTGTGTTTTGGCCAGAGATAAAGACATAACATCGTTCCAAAATCGTACATGATTTTAGAAGATTTGAAAAATCAAAGAAAGAGAGTCCTTAGTGATAAATATATGGAGAATGATTGAAACATGTAAACGCAATGCAGTTGGTTGAGATTTGTAACCACAAATTCAGAAACGTAAGTTGAGACATTATTTTACTTTTGTCTTTAAAGAGAAAATTCTATGAAGATTCTCAATCTTACAGTATTTCCCTTTTGTTTTTGGATTCCAAGCTCAGACATTTAATAGATGGGTACGAAATGCAATGTCAGCAAAATTGAATGAGCAACAAACATATGGATGCTTGAAGCTCTGGACCCCGATTCCAGAAAGAAAGCATTTAATGCGAGCTATGGCATGGTCCAGGCCACTACCTACCCGGAATTAGCCAATTAATACGTGAGATGAGAATACTAAAGAAAGTATTTCCTTGGCGGAACGGAAGATGGGAACCCATCATTTCCCTCCCAAAAGACTGACCACAAAATCATAAATGAAGGATACACAAGGAAGGTCCAGACCCTCTGCTAACTTTTCTTGAATCAGTTATGGGCATTACTTCTATTGTCTTCCGTGTTGTACACCTGTGAGAGTGAGACAATGTTGAGAGTCTCAGAGAAAAACCGAATTTAAAGAGAGGTGAGAGTAGGTGTTTGAATGGCAACTACCCAGAATAAAACTACAAACTACTTCCATTTCCATTTCCTTTCCCATCTTGATCAAAACCTTGTGCCACATACAAAGGGCATGCAAGTCTTACAGAGAAGGAAGAGAAAGAGACAGGAGAAACACGAGAAAGATTAACTTCTTCCGTAACAAAATGATGCTATGGAATTTAAAGAGTTTAAGGCCCCTAGGAATTCTATCTCTTGAGCTCTCTTCGCCTGTTGGCGAATACTTCTCCATGTCTCATGATCCAAAACCTCTCTATTTCTTCAGCTTTCCGGCCCGGAATCCTACCTGCAATTAAGGCCCATCTGCATAATTCAAGAAGTTAATGATTAGGACCAAGAACTAAACCAACCTGTAGGACAAACAAGATGATTTCGGTCAAAAGCTTTTAATTAGGATGACACAGAAAACGCTCCACTCAATTGAGTGGTTCATGTAACAAAACAGAAAACAAACATGGAAAAAGCCATTGTACTTTCCAAATGAGCTCATTGTCCAGGTCGAGCAGGGGGCCATGAATAATGGACCAACTGCTGCTGCAGTAAATAACAAAACTTTGACCAATAACAATCATTTGCTTTTTAACGAAACAAATATACATGACCCGCAAAAGCATCCTTAGCTAAAACCAGCAATCTCAAGATTACTACTAACAATTCCATGCACTATGCTATGTACACTACCAATGGATTTATATATTTGCAGTAATGCCACATCAGCCAAGAAGAGAATATAAATTAGTGTGGTGAATCGGTGGTGACAACCCACAACCGTTTATTCTCTGTGTTCCAAGCATGAAATTGAAAAGAATGATTTGTTTTTCGAAAATAAGGAAGAAGAAAGTTTCTATTTCAGGCTCGCTTCCTTACCTGTCCCCAACGAGTTTATACATTCTATAAATGAGATCTTCTTCTTGTTCAGACATGTTTATGAATTCCCACTCAATGCTGCTCACCTCTGCCATAAACATTAAGAGAGGACCAAAACAGAGTAACTATTGGCTAACATTTAACCAAGCAGAAGTAGAAAATGGAAATGGAAGACAGACAGACAGAAATTCGGAACAACAAAGAGGAAATGAAAGAACCCCCGGAAAGGGACCCGGTGTTGGTCCAAAAAAACGAGAGAAAGTCACACAAAAAAAACCTACCTTCAGAGCAGCAGCTACTGGTCTTTGCCTGCTTCCGGCGACGTTTGTCCATAGTAGAAAAGGCAGCGAGAATATAAAGGGGTGAGAGAGAGGAGAACGAGAGAAACCCAAGACTCAAACTAGAGTTTTTGAGTGCAATACGGTGAAGGGGAAATTGAGGATTGACAATTAATAGTTTCCTGAAGAGGGAATTTATAATATACTGGAATAAAATTTTTGCGGACTTCGAATGAGTGAATGAATGAGCTACATAAATGGGGCATTGAGAGTTGAGCTTGGAAAACCCCCCCCCCCCCCCCTCCCCCCCCCCACCATTATTCACCCCAAAATTTCACTCATCCCTCTTCCTCAACCACTCCTTCCTTCCTATCCCGTNAACCCCCCCACCCCCCCCCCCCCGCCCCCTTGGGAACAAAAGCAACGAACGACAGGTCCTACCAAACAAACAAATTAAAATTTGGTTGACTTGTAGTTGTCCCTGTTCAGGTCATAAGCTAAGTCAAAGTTCTGCTTAAGGATAGCGTTAAGCAGCTGAACTGACAGCACCGCCCTTCGCTTTAGCAGTTTCTTTTTTTAAATTTTGTCCTTGGGGTATCTTTGTTCTTGGTGCATAGGAGGGGCAGAATCTGCAAGACCATCGAAGAACTTCCCTAGCTAATCAGTACTAGAATATTGTTATTATAAACAAAGCTTGTTAAACAGTACTCCTCAAGCTATGTAACAAACCAGAACCTGATACCACTGGCTGCCGCTTTCGGGTTTAGAAACAGTTATTTCAGTTTAATTAATCAGGGTTGGATGTTTAAGCTTAAACTATTACTAGTAGTTAATCCACATTGCCTGATTTGATACTGCCAGAGTGAGGCTGGAATGGAAAACGATGTGACATGACAACTAAATCGCCATCATCCCTGTTGTGGAGGAAAGGTAAAACTTCAACAAACCAACAGCAGAATCCAACCCAAAGAAAGAAAAAAAAAAAAAACCCAAAAGTCCTCTCAAAGTGACATGTTCTATGGCTGCCCTTGTTGGCTTAAAACGCTACCTAGAAGTAGAGAACAGTCCCCCAAAACTCTCCAATGGAATGTTGTGATCCGGTACTTGGGACTCAAAAAAGGCCTCCCCAACCTTATCTCTCTCTGTAAATTAGCTGCTATCTTTTGTTGGAGATCTACACATTTTTGACTTCCATAGCAAAATCCTATGTGCCTTTTGGTAAAAGTATGTTTACCTTTCAGCATGCTAAGATTGCTTTGTCATTTTGCTTTAACATTCAAATTTCAACCGTTGATCCTTTTCTCAAATGATAAATTCTGTTTTGAGATGCTGCCAGGTTTTCAAGGCATTGAAAGGGTTGTAATTGTAATCTTATTTCAGACAAAATTTGATACGATGAAAGTAAAATAAATTATATATTGATGATTCTCAGGATTGGCATATAAACTCTGTCCATTTTTATTAATTTTAATAATATTTTGCACCCTCGTGAAGGGGTTTTTTTGAGGAAGAAGTGGGGGAGTTAGGTCGACGTCGGAGTAATGTATGGTATGGACCATCATATTCACATCCAGATTCATCAACTAACATACAAAATAACAGTACAAAATGATCTGATCCAGCACAGTCAGGGGATAATAATAATAATTTAATAAATGGAAACAAACTAAAGAGAAGATTAAAGGGTATTTATCTAAATCCTGATCATTATAATCATTTGAACAATAACCTTCAAAATTCAAGCAGACTTGAGTGAAAATATCACACCAATTTCCATTCATTACATAAATTTTTTTTTTTTAAAGATGAAATATTTCGTGAGTAATTTTCAAAATTTCATCGATATTGATATTTATGGATGGATTCATGAAAAAAAGACATGCACAATCTCATTGGACAATAGATAATTGAAAGAACCTTGGACCTGGGGAAAAACAACTCAAATTAATGTGTAGCATTAGAGCAAATTCTATGAATGAAAACAGAAGGGTGATGACAAGTGCTGTGCTGTTAAGTTTTCTGCATGACATTATCATTATGAAGGAGAGACCAGAATATCTAGCTAATTAAATGTTAATTATGATTAATCTCTAAACTAATGAGCCAAAAAAAGATATAATAATATATATATATATATATATCTCTCTCTCTCTTTCACTGTACTTGGTGTATGTTGATACTTGAGTAACTCAAAGGGATGAATGTTCGGTAGAGCAACAAGAGTCAAAAAGAAAAAGGCCAAACATCACCTCTGGCAATACGTCATACCATACTACTTTCCAGGGTCCGGCCAAAAATAAAAAAACTCATATTATTCTATTTGTTTAAACGTATATTCTATATGTTTTTAGTTGAACAAGCTATGTAGGTTGACAGGACGAAGGGCGTTTTGTTCGATGAGTTTGGGGGAGAGGGCAGCTTTTGCAAAGATCCTTGGTGTCTTTTGAAGCCTCTTTATGTGAAAGATCAACTTTTGGAGATTGAGCGTTACTTTCGTTTCACAATTTTTTGCAGCTCTTTTGGATTCAACGTTTTACCTATTGGACACATACATCCAACCTTAGCTACCTGACAATTCCCCCACCCCTATATTTCTCTCTGCAGCTGTGCTTACGAAAATGGGCATACACCCAGCAGCGAAGTTTCAGTAGTTCCCAGCAGCTAACTTCTTTAAACTTTTCTGTTCTCGTGGAAATTGTTTGAGTAAATATCTGCTTCAAGTATTTTTTTTCTTTGAAAGGCATCTGCTTCAAGTAATAATGTTTCAATATGGCATTATTTTCCTCTTCTTCTTGTAAGAACCCAAATCCGACTCAATAAAAAGTTGACTTTTACTTACCTTATTCATATTAAAATTGTAATAAAAGAAAATATTTTACAAAAGAATATTTATGAGTATTGTGAACATATAAATATAATAAAAGATTTTTTATTTATTGTCAATAGATTTTAAATTAGATATTCATTTTAAGATGTTACATAATTTTTTTATTATTTATGTCACGTGATAAATTTGTTATCTTTATTCGTGAAAGAGCATTTAGAAAAAAAAAACTCGAAGGAAATCTATGAGATGGACACAGATAGGGTGAGATGGTACTGCAATTTGCCAAGCATGTGCAGGTATTACTATCATCACCAAATTCTGAATTACAACCTTAATAACAAAAGGAATTTAATGTGCTCATATTTGTTTGCACGCAAAAATATAGTATCTGTCAATTCAAAGTCAGGAATCAGAAAGAGAGCTAGCTACTTCAAAAATTAAATAGCACAAGCACAACTAACCCAAGTAGCTAGATTCTTAGATGACAAAGAAACGTGAATGGATGATAAGATATAAAACTGTGATTCCTCTGAAAATGTTGAAGACAGAAAAGCAACCATTCCAACCAACGCTTGCAGTCTTGCAGAGAAGCTGCCATATCAAATATATATATATGTGCTTGTCTTGTCTTGTCTTGTATCTAATTTCCATCCCACAAACTGTATTGGATCCATATATTTCCCTGCCAATGAAAAAGTGGGTTTGAGATAGAAATTATAGAGTAGTCGTTACAGGATCAACTTTTATGTAAATCAGATGATTAGAAGCCTCTTGATGAACTTTGATCATAGCATCTTCTCAATAACCTGATAGGAGTAGCTTAGCCAAGATTCTTGGTTCTTAGATCTTGTCGTGTTATAATTTCATTAAGATGACAAGAATGTCTTAATCAGAAAATTCATTTCTGTTACTTCCCCGTAGTAATCCGGGTTTAAATTGTTAATGGGTATTTCATCGGATTCACTATGGGCTCATCAGTGGTCTTTAGATGTTGGCTTTGGGCCTCGATTTTGGAGTTGATCAAAACCAGAAAGGCCGGGGTGGCACAAATCAACTTGGGCTAGTTTTCCGTAGCGGATTTGTCTGGTGTAGCAATCCAGAGAAGATCGTCTCTTGTACGCATTGCATGTCCAAGCAACTTGCCGCGTTTGGAGACTCTTTTACTATTTTAAATCGATGATCCAAGATGTTAACATCATACTGACCTCTTTAATTGTATATGCACCATAGGAAGACCTAGAATCTTCTGTAATTTTCCATGACTTAGCATGCAAGGAGCACTGCTTCCTTTGCAAACCAGATGTTAATTCTCTATATATAGTGACGTTTTTCTCTCAAACGTATCATTAAGGAAGAATGTAGTAGTAGTATTACCTCTTGTTTTTCTTCATATTTCCCTTCATTGTTTCTTTCAGCTAGCTTCTCCCTCTCTCTCTCTCTCTCTCTCTCTCTCTCTCCTTTTTGGGATGATGAAATGACAATGAAGAGGGGCAACAACAATAACAACATTACAGTAGCAACTAGGACGCAAATCCCAACAGATGAAGAACCTGCTGTTAAGATGCTCGATCGTGATTCTCTTGTCCAAGTTATGGCTGAAAATGGTTTAAGGTCAGCTACTGGATCCTGCAGGATGCTGCTTTACCCTGTAAACTGAAG
The DNA here is from genome assembly GCF_000208745.1 of Theobroma cacao. NCBI lineage: Eukaryota > Viridiplantae > Streptophyta > Magnoliopsida > Malvales > Malvaceae > Theobroma > Theobroma cacao. The sequence continues at coordinate 33,829,250 of NC_030850.1, read as the reverse complement.
TCTAGTTTTCCCTTTTCAGTTCTTTCGAGTATACATTTTGGCGTATGCTTAGGATTTTCAAAAGTGAAATTAGATGATCTGTGATTAGGCTACAGGTATTCCAACACAGTGAAAGGACCCTCGCACCATTAACGCTGGGTAAAAATCGTGAGTCGAAGGATGGAGCAACCCTGTTCCTCCGATGCCTGGTCGCAAGACTTTGGTTTTCTATCCTTCATCAATTTAACCCATTTACATGTAATCATTTATCAATACTACTCTCCTGACTTGGGAGTCTATATTTGATGCATAGTTTCGGTGAACAATATATTTGTCACCTCACTCAAATTTTTTATTTATTTTTAAATATATAATAATGATGAGATGACGAATTATAATTTATCGAAAATGTAGTGAAAAATGTCAAATATTAACTCAAAGAAATTGGCCAGAAATTAAATGCAACTTTTACAACTACAAATGATTACGTGTAAATAGGTCAAAGCACAAAGGGATGATTGTATGTAGTTTACCTTTCCAGTTTCGATGAAGGGTGGGAAAATCCTAGTATTAAACGAAATGGGAGAAGGTACCCCCTCGGTCATGTCTGTACATAAACGTAGTAATGCAGCTTAATACTACTATTTCATGTTGTCGTCTTAGTTTCTTTTCTTTAAGCAGAGTCCCTATCGGCTGGCCTGGAACCCAGTTTCAAGGATTTCTTTTATCATGGAATTTGGATATTAAAGAGGGTGAAGTGTGAAATGTTAATGTTTTCCCTCACAATGCTTTGTACAGCCTATCCAAACCCCATCAAGCACATCAAAACTCAAATTCCACATGGACCATGCAAATTACGATAACTGAATTTCTTCTTACAACATGAAGGTTAAGTCTCCTCCTACTAATTAGAAACACCTAGCTGTTAGCTAAAGACTGTTCAGGTTTCAAAGAACATTAAATGCTGAAGTAACAATGTAATCTATTCTACAGTCAAATTTTAGCAATGCCACATACAAATAGAGCAATTATATTTTCATTTTGAGAATAGCTAGATAGACAGCTAGTGTTGGTTTTAGTGCAACATCTCACCAGGGTTGCCCCATCCCACCAAGTCGTCGTGCCAACTGGATATCCTTCTTCACTGTGGCAAGAAAGGAAATAAAGTTAGTTTGTTCCTTTTGAAATGAAAATGGAATAAATTCTTTTCTAAAATCATTGCAATCAACCTATAAAAGGAAAGAATTGACTCTTTGAAATTGAGAAATAATGTTTTTCCTATAAGCATGAAACATAAGCTAGAAAAATGAGTAGATGGCAACACTAATAGTCTTATAGGCAAATAAACTGGGACCAAACATATAGCAATCACATAAAGAGTTTTCAAATGATTGTTTCCCGTCCATTGATTCAGCATTTGTATTCCACATATCATCCTACACAGTTTGGTCTGCAACAATCAACAAAAAATCATAATGTGCCAAGCAAATGTTGCATAATGTTATATATCTATACAGACTGGATATGGAGGGCAACCATAGTTCGAGATTAAAGCATAGCCAAAATTTCATATGTATGCATGAACCTAACAATTAAAAATATGATATAACCGATACACATCAAGACATATTTTACTCTTCCATCAAAGAAGAAGCCATATATTCAGAATAAACATTACTCATAGCAAGGCCTCCATAAACTTCTCCATGTTTCCATTACTTTCAACAAAAGAAGAAAAGATTTGTAGGCCGAGAGGCGAACTTTTAATACGCCCAATGGCATTATTCTGTACATGGTCTTCCACTAAAACACGTAACTAACTTCAATGAATCAAATACACAACATCAAGGTATCAGATTAAATATCCCAAACGTGGAGTTGACCGTATCATGTTACCAACACTTATAGCACCATATTATTACTACTACCTTTAGGTCACTACAATTATTTTAGCATTAACTTAGAAGGCCCTGAACTGCAGAACAAATATGCCCAATATAAAGTAGTTCTAACAAAAACAACAATTTCTCCAGTCTTTAACTTACTCAGTGTAACACGCTTAGCATGAATTGCACACAGCATAGCATCTCCAAACAATTGAACCAAATATTCCTCTGCTGCCTACATATGCACCCAAAGTCATACACATTTTGAAATAGGACGTAGCAAAAGTATTGATACCACAGATTGCATTGCTATTCCATATTGTAAAAAGATATATGACAACCTGAACAAACTAGAGTTCACAATCATTTATGGAAATTAGCATACTCATACCACACTGAAATGCAAGCTCAGTTTTTGGACACTTACGAATGCAAAATTAAGATATGCTCAGTGTAAATTGATTTGCATGTTAATGTTGCAACCTAACCTACGGCTATACGATAATATGAAGACTGGGAAGCATAATTTGTAACAGACCAACCACATTCACAACCATAAGCCCAAAAATTAACTTGCACATCATTGTGTGTTGTATTTGTTTTTAAAGGCTTATCAATTCTTTTTTATGACAGCAAAAGGGATAAGTTACCGAACCTCTTGAATTGCAACTAAAGCTTCGGCTTTCCAGCGACTTATGTCCGGCGCAAGTTGGTAGGTAATAGCTCGTACCTATAAAAAATCATATTGAACATCAGAACCTTTTGATTAAGCTTCATAACTACTCTCAGCTAAAAGATACTGCATATTGCATGCACAAGGGCAATGTTAATGACATCTAATTGGGATATTTCAGAGCCAAAGCTAGAAATAAAATAAAATGTAACCTTTTCAAAATTCAACAATAACTGGTGCATTCGAAATTAATAGAGTTATTTCAATCTCAATTTGCCACTAACATTTTCAGTTGTATAGATGGATGTTCAATAAGTAGTGCATTGAAGACAATAAACTAGTTTAGGTATGTGCCTACAATAAATAAGCACCCCAGAGAGAGAGAGAGCTCACTTCTCTAATGAAGCTGGCAGCAGGAATGAGCGGTTTCCAACTCTTTTGGTATTTCCGAATCTCTTGAAGAGCCCTAGTTCCCGGTCTAAAACGATGAGGCTTCTTCGATGTTCCTTGAGCTTTAACAATGAAAAAGCATCAGGCTAAATCTTTGATACAGCATGAATTTTGTTACTTACAGGGCAGGAAAAAAAAATCAGATCCGCTAAAACTCACACGGTGTGGCCTGTCCTCCAGTTTTTCCCTCTCCTCCAGTTTTTCTTGTCCTTAGAACACGAGCCTTCAGAAGCTCAAAATGCAAATTAGACCTCAGATTTATATTACAGATATGATAAAGAAATTATGAGAAAAAGTAGGGGAAAAAGAAAATAACAACAAAAGAATTGGTAAATTTAGATTTGCTATCAAAATTAATAGTTAGCATAACTGAGCAAATTTATGTTAAGTATTTCAAATTCTCGTTCTTGACTTCTTTTTGTTGCTCCACTTAGTCATCAAATAAAGGAGGAAGACAATTATATGTATATTGAATTTTTTTTTTTAAAAAGCTAACGATAAAAAGCAAGGGATGAGAAGAAGAAAAATCCAGCTTGGGAGACTAAGAAAATTTACCAAAAACATAAACATACTCTTCTCCTTCTTCTTTATTTTCCCCAAAATAATGGAAAATTCAACCAAAGCCCTAATTTTTGGCTTTTATATCAACATTTTATCATCAACAAGACAATCCACAGAAAGAACTCAAACGAGAAAAAAAAAACAGAGAAAGAGAAAGCTACCGGACTGGTTCCCGGTGACGGCGTCGACGTTGAGGCCCCTGCGGCAGCTGCTTTTTGTGGATAATTTTTTTTTTAAAAAAAAACAACCAACGTTTAGCAAAATCCTAAGCAAATTCGTTTGTTTAGAGAAAGAGAGAAAGAGAGATATTACCAGATGGCTTTGGTTTTCTTTTCTTAGCAGCGGTGTGCTTGGTTCTCGCCATGGCCGGAGCGATGAAAACCTTTCCTTCAGCGCTTTTTTGTTAAAAAAAAATTTGGCTGGGAAGACTGTATCAGAATATAAATCAATCGTATTTGACTATTTTGAATCTTATTTCCCGCTTGTGGTCCGGGACCGACTCCGTTCTCTTCTTCTCAGGCTCCCGCCGCTACAATGGCTAGGTTTCCTTGAAACGTAGGCGTTTTGTCGTTTTTCGTTTTTGCCCGTTATAGCCCGTGCCACTCACGTGCTCGAAATTTTCATTTTTCTTTCTCTTTTTGCTACCAAAAACGCGAAAGGTTTTCAATTTACATTCAAAGAAAATAGAGCGCATCTCTTTTTTTTTTTTTTAATTAAGTTTTACTAAAAATGGAGTACATTTTCCATATAAATTTTAAAGTGCATTTAATATTTAATACGATAGTTAATATATGATTCTCATTTAAAAAATAAATTTGATTTTCTCATTTCATATTTAAAATGTAGTACAAGAGGAGCACATATTTTTCTACCTTCTTTTTATTTTTTTTCAATACTATAGTTACACTATAAATAATAACTTTATATCACGTTAGGCGTTTCAAAGCAAAAAAATCTTTAATCTCAATCTCGAATAAGTATCTTATATTTCATTAAACACCCTCTTTTGAAAAGAAATAATTACTCGTTATAAAAATAATATTTTAAATTAAAAAGTATACATCAGAAAACGTCAAAAGTAAGACATTTTTGAATTGCTTGAAAGAATAACGTTGTGCATTTCTTTCTCTCAAAGTCTTTGCCAACCTCCTGGCTCCCAGTTCGTTTTGCCATCCTCTTATTTTTAATATATATATATATATATATATATATATATATATATATATTANTTATATATATATATATATATATATATATATATATATATATATTTTAGCCAGTTACTTCATATTTTATCCCCCTTAGAGAAATGACTCACCCAAGCCAAATTTAATGCCGCATGAACATCTTTTAAGTAGAGTATTCTGAGGTTGAATTCTTGCTGGTGGTAATAGATATTCGTCATTCTTCCATGGAAACTACAAGCACATTGCTATGAAACTATACATTGCATCCTCAAGAATTTTACTCTAGGAGTTGTGGCACTCAAGTTTTTTATGATCAGGTAGCTATGTATGAGACAGAGTCATCCACCTGGCTAAGTTGGCGAGTACGTCGCTGAAAATCTTCCAACTCTAAGCATTAATCTTGAAAACAAAGATGTAATTACAGCAAATGCAGTCTTGAGGCAATCATCATTCCCACTCTGATCTACCCACAACAATGCACTTGAACATCCACATCAAAGGCTAAAAGACATACTTTCAGATAAGCTAAATCATACAGCAACATCCACAAGATACCTAATAATTACAACATAGCGTAATGGAGTAGCACAGAAGACAGACAGCAACAAGATATCGAGGCAGAAAAATAGTATGCTTTGCTTATTTATTTATTTATTTATATATTTTGAGTGGTTCTCTTCTTCCCCTTTTTACTAGTTTCTTGATCCAAAAATCATCATGTGAGCTGGAAAACCATTTAACAGGAGGCTAGATTACACAACTCACTGGATAGCTTTGAAAGTTCCCGACCAAACAGTTGCTTGCAGTAGAAATCCATACAGAGTTCAACTGAATTCTGAAGTCTAGGACTGTGATGGAGTAGGAGATGTTGGAGGCTTCAAATCTGGATACTGCAACCATAAAGAAAGAAAAATGAGAAATGTTAGTATTTTTCCCATGTATAAACAGTAGGAAGCAAAAGCAACCACTTGTAATACAAGCATATGGCATAAGATAAAAACTATGAGGAATTTATGGAGTAATAAAAGTGACATTACAGAAGCATATGGTGAAAGTGGTCTTGGAAATCCGGAGGGTTCATCTTCCTTGGCCCCTGTTGTAGGTACCGAATTGATTTGAGGAGGTGGTTCTGCTGCTGCTTCTACTCTCGGCTCTGGTTTAGCCTCGGTAGGTGCAGGAAGAGACTTGCCTGTGGTAGTTGTTGGTAGTAAGGCCACTCCAATTTGCTGAGTGTCACACGTAGATACAAATATAGAGAATTATGATCATGGAAAAGAAGCAATGGTTTATAGTTAAGAAATTATGAGGGGAAAGAAGAACGCATTCCAGTCTACAGCAGCCTATTGCAGTAATATGCACAGCAAAAAATTGTTTTTATGGTCAGAATAACTTTTCTTGGCAAGACGTGGGTCTTGCTCAACAGATAAATAAAGCATACAAATAATAACCAGAATTTGTATCAAGTTTGGATACCTTTATCTCATCAACAAATTCATTAGGAGCAATCTTTGTGGTTAAAAATTCATCAACTTGTTGAAGAGTTTGCTTTCGGTCCTGTCACAAATAGCAGGGTAGAAAAGTCAAGCAGAACCATTTCATTTAGACCATAGGCTTTAAGAAAGACCATAGATTTAAAAATTAAGCAACATATTCGACAGTTGTCAATTGTCAGGAACCATATTGTTCAAAGTAAGCTGGAAAATACTTAATTTTCAATTAAATTCATGAAAAAATAGCTCAAAAGTGGAGACTTGCCTCTGCAAATAGGAGTTTCTTGCTCACAAGCTGAACAATAGCAGCTGAGCCCAGAAGTTGAAGTATAGTTTCTAACTGAAGAAGACATGAGAACCACAATTTAAGTTGTTTTGATGAAAAAAAAAAAACTAAAGTCAAAACAAAACAATGATAAAAGCAAGAATAGAAATTAGAAGCTAATAATAGGACTTAAAAACCTAACCTCTGAAAATGCCAGGAAGCCCAATCCAGCAGCTGCAGCAATCCCTAGTGTAACAGAGAGGCCATCTGATCCCTCCTGCAGATTATAACCAATGTTACCATATAGATGAAAACAAAGAAAAAAGGCTGCAGAACTTTCTTGTAAAGAACATAGGAAGAAGGGTTGCTATTTTTCTTCCTTAATTTTTATGCATCTTGCCTCTGAACCGAAGGATATGTAAAAATCTCTATGAGATTAAAACCTTAGAAGTGCATAAGCAAATAAGAAATGAAGATACGCACTCCAAGGGCCCCGGTGATTGTTTCTGTCAAATTGCTAAGGTCAAGCCCTTTCTTTGGTGGTATCCAAGGAAGACCACTATTCTGCAAAATTGCAATTAGCCTCTCAAATGATGCAACTGCTAAAAGAATAAAATACTAAACAGCAAAGAATTTAGAACAGCAAATACCATCCATCCTCGTTGTCCTTCTGCACCATCTTTTACTGCATAAGCAGCTTTGAATCCATTTGCAGTGACTAATTCCGCAACCAGTTCGGAGTTCCCATCAAATCTGGCTTTCAACACAAATTTAACAACATGAGAAGATGAACCTACTAGAAGTTCTAATTTCATCCTTCTTACAAAACACAATGCATATAAAGGAGAGAGAGAGAGCAATTCTCAGTTTATATTTACAACAGAGAGCAATTTTCAGGTTATAGTTACAACTAGAATGTATGTCATTGTCAGCCAAGCTTCCATATGTTATCAAAGAAACAACCCAACATTTAGAACTTAGACTATCAATTTAGAAATCTCCAACCTTGGAACAAGATGCGGTTAATTTATGGCTTAGGATTTAGGAGACAGGCAGATAGCCATATTCTACTGTGTAGCTTAAGGCCAAAGAGCCTCCATATGTATTTCTGAATATTTTCTCCACAAGCAAGCAAACAAAACAAAGATCTTTTATTGTTAGTCCAACCAATACACAATGCATTTCATCTCAGATATGCAGAGACATCATCAATAGCAGTGGATCCTTAAACTAATTATAAATTATGGCAATGTCATATGCATATGCCTCGTGATTTAGAACCAAGAAGGTCAAGTTTTAGCACCGAATCACCTGGTGAAAAATGAATCAATAGTAGTGGTGATGTTATAAACAATGCCGGTGCGCTTAAGTTTTTGAAATGCTGGTCTGTTTCTTTTCATTAATCAATTTTTCTATGTTGATTGATTTGGATTCAGTTAGTATGATTCATGCCCAAAATGCTAGGAATTCATACGAACAAATACACAGAAAAGGCATAGGTCCAAAATCTTACTTGTCTATGACGAACAAGGTCGTATTTTCTGGTTCCCTGAATTTCAAAGACAGCTTTTTTAAGAACCCTGGTTTGTCTTCATTCTTAAAGGTAATTGACACAGGCTTCTTACCAAAACCCCTTACATCAGGACTACCAACTTCTCTAAACTCCTTGATCGCTCTTATGTCAAGCAACTGAGCCGTGGCATCATCACCCAGCTTGGCATAAGCACTCTTTGCAGACTCAACTCCCCATGGCTTCGGGTTCTTCAACAGCTGAGACAAAATTAATGGAACTGCCAAAGCAACAGCACCGCCGGCTACAACTGTGGGATTCTCGGTTACAAAACTGACAACACTATCAACAACCCCATTTGAATCAAGACCAAATGACGAGGAGAAGTCCTTAGTCTGCTGCAGTGCTTCCTCGTATGATAAAGCTTTAGCAGCACCACTGGTAAGAACGGAAGACAGCAGCACCATACCCCTATGCAAGGTTCTTGACAAACACTCCTGCAGAGATGGTGGGGTCTTAATAAAAGCTGCAGAAGTTGGAACTTTGGGTGGGGAAGCAATTGAGAGTGACGACACTTTTCTGGTCTTTGCTCTTCTCTCACAAAGAACTGAGAGAGGTGTCAGGCTCGCTGCATTGAGGGCCTCCATAGCATAATTTTATGCAAAAGACGGCTTGTAGGCTCTCAAAGATATGATGGAGAAGCTTGAACCATCAGAAATCGAGGGTTTATGAGGATTTTGTTGTTCTTGTAGAATTGATTGGATGACAAAGCCTGAGCTTTTGGAAGGAGCAATTTGGCTGGTGCTTTGAATGTTGAAAGGTGCTGAGGTGGAATGAGATATGAGATCTCTGCCATTCATTGCATGACACATTGGAAGTGAGATCACAGGCTTTATGATCATGTCCAGATGCACTTTCTGGTCTAAGCAGATTTGTGTGGCTGATAATTGTCAGGAGAAGTTTTTAGAAAACTCCATAGTACATCAAAAACACAGTAGTACCTTTCTTTTTGTACAAAAAATACAGTGCTACCATAGCTACTGTTGTAGTGCAAATCATTCCAGGCTCTTTCCTAATTTCCTCCACACAAACAGGATGATTACAAATTCAAAATTGTAATTATCTTCAATTTACCAGAACTAGAGAAATAGTAGTAGCAAGTTAAAAAGCTAATAAAGACAAGGATTCTTCTACCGGATTCAATTTGGGTACCCAAATATTTGATTCCTTAATGAAGGTTTTTGATGTCAATGTGAGATTTGTCTGGAGACCAAAATGTAAATCTTGCATGCCTGGTTGGAAAAGAGTGATGTTATGGTCCGATTAGTCCATTAAGCCCATCTATTAATCAAATGCTGGGTAACTGGCGTTCACCTTTCTTTGGACCAAAGAAAGAGAGTTCGAATCAAAACCCTGAACTCTGTCGAATTAGAAGAGGAAAAACCCTTAGCAAAAGCTAACAACAAGAGACCTTTTCTTTTTGTATATGGCTCAGAGCTAAAATAAATGCTGGATGGATATGCAAGAACGCCCATTTGTTGATGTGGCATTTGCTGTTTAATGCCAAAGACCAAACCACAGTTTAGTATCTTAGAGGATCCAATAACTGGATGGTGCAAAAAGACATATTGCAAAGACAAGGAGATCAGGAGAGACGTATACTTCGTGGAAATCTGATTTCAGCTCAGATCTTATAGGACTCCTTGGCATGTGGTATCTAACTGAATTTCTTCCATTAGAAAAGACAGATGAATAAGGGGAAAACCCCAAACTTACGTTGCATTGCCTAAAAAGAACAAAATTGGAATGGTTACAGAAGACCAAAAAAAAAATCCAAGCCTTGCCCAATTTCCCATATTGAAATGCCAGTTCCCCATGACCGCGCTTCCTCTAGCCGCAAGTAAATTGACATCAACGATGGGTAGAACACTGCATGTCTGACGTTGTTGTCATCAGAATAAACGAAAAAATGCTCTCCGCTGTTCTTTTCCCATTGTATTAGGGGCCTGTGCTTCTCCAACAATGAGAGGTAATCCCTACCAATGACAGCTGCACCACCAGAACCTGCTCAATATGGACAAGGAGAAACCTCTAATGTCACACACAAAACTTGTCTTTTAACAAGCCTAATTCAATGTACACCATAAATATTATAAGTTACAACATATAGTGGAAAGGATATTTAAGACATAAAAGACCATGTTTAGCATAAGCCAAGGAGTCAGTGTCAAGTTCACATATTTCTGAAGATTGCTAGGTCAACGTCTATGATTTAGTGCTAGATGGTCTTCCATGGAAGATAGATGCACAATCACCTTAACAAATAAGGGAAAAGAAGATCTAATACCTCCTGAAAGGACAAAATCATTTCCATAAAAGTTGATGCCAATAAATATCTTTGGAGCAAGGCTCTGAGCGTTGTTACCAGGGGGGCCAAGAAGCAACTGCAAGGTAAAGCGTATCCACTGAATAGGTGCATTTGGACCTGGATTGTTAGGACCTGAGAAGTCATAGGTCATAAGTGAGAAACCATCCACAGCATCACTCAAACTCTGAAGATCTTCTGGTCCAAAATCATGTTGCTGGAGCTTCTCTGAATGTGGTGGGCCTATAACGTACACCAACTGCAATTTTTGCTCAGGATTCCTGGCTGATCTCACAGAATGCAGTGCATATCCAAGTTGTTTTATAAACTTGAGCGCCTAGATGTGAAAACAGCAAAAATCTTTCAGACCTCATAAATCAGAAAGAACTTAATTTAGGTTGACCATTTCATTTCAAATCACTAGAGATAAGGAATTGCGACAGATCAGAAAAAGAGAATGCTTGATGATCATATGAACCTCAGGGTCTGGTATTATATAATAAAACTGAAAACCCTATAGCAAAGACACATCAATTTAGATGTCACTAACAGCTAGCCTCAAAAGATAACTTATAATAATTTAATTGAGGCTTTATTCTTATAAACTTAATATAGAGCTAAGCATGAGGTGGAGAAAGGAAGCATAATGCTATTGAACCCAAAAAGAAAAAGGATGAAAAGAATCAAAGGATTTTGAAAAAAGAAAAACAATTTAAGGAGTGAAGAAAGATTTGGCATGCTCAGGCAGCAAAATTCCACAAACTGCCACTTCAAAACATATTTAAACCCCAAGTCTTGGGAACCAGAATGGTACAGTTTTTAACAAAGAGAAAACATCAGTTAAGGTGAGGATTACCATATTCCTCATGTCTGGATCATGCAAGACACCATATGCAGCCCATCTTGACCAAGACTCTAGCACAATACCATCATAGTCCATTTCTCTATTCATTGAGGAAAGAATCCACAAAACAAATAACATTAGAGAACCACAGCATTTTGTTGAGGAAGTGCAGTTGAAAAATGTCTTCTGTAGCATGGTATACTTACAAAAGAACATAGAATAAGAAATGGGGGCTTACTTGCACTCTGTTACTATAAGATCAATAGCTTTATCCCTCTGTTTCTTCTTTTTAAGCAGCTTCGTAGGAAATGCTTCCAGAACTACTCTAGGTAATACCTACATATATAATATATCAAAAATATATTCTTATGATAATGGAAAATTCCAAACAAAAAAAAATTTTAATTACCAAAGCATCTCCTTTCATTCTAAGCTCTGATAACCATCCTTTGTCAGCATTGTGTCTCCCATCCAGAACTAAGCTGCTTCCTTGGCTGGCAACAAAGCTTTTACTTTTACTTTAATATTTGAACAAAAAAAAAACAAAAATTTTAATTTTTTGAAATTTAAAAGGAATGCTAACATCAAATTTGTTAATTCAATATTGGATATACCTTTTCAAATCATACCAAACGGGTGATAAGTGAGTAAACTTAGAATTAAACCTGTTTGCCATTTCATAGCCCCTCGAATTCCTGCAAAAATTTTCATCACATAAATCAAGAATTTGATTTCCACCAACATTTGAATAAAGGCACCCTTGAGATGATCTCACCATGGGGTAATGTAAGCCAACACGGGATAATCATAATGCCGTTGCGACGCATTTTCTCGTATCTTCAAATTCTCCTGAAATTACTCACAATTTCATAATTTTAGCCAAAAAAAAAGGAAAAATTTCTCTTTGATAAATAAGCTCAGTCTATTTATTTATTTATTTATTTTAAGTACGGTTCTTACAGCGAGGATCTCTTGGTAACTAATGTCGGTTTTGATGAGTCCTCGTTCAGTTACGACCGGTTCGAAACGTTTCGTACCTGAACCGTATTTGATGCTGTATACGAGTACAGATATGGCTGGAATTACGATGAAGAAGACTACGAATATACTGATGAGCTTACGATCCGAAGCATCTGAGTCGCTGAATTTGTCTTCTCGAGTTGCCGTTCCGACTCGCTCTTTGCGCCGTTCCTGACTCGGCTCCACTCGGCGCTCCCGCCTCCTCGCCATTTCTCTCGTTCTTAGTCCAAGTCAATCCTTTAGCAACAAAGTCAGGAAAAAAAAGAAGTCCATAATTCAGCTGACAGAAAAACGACTTGCCGTTTTAACAATTTGCTTTAATATGACAATTTTGCCCTTCATGCTCGATGATTTTACATTGAAGTCCCTGAATAAGTTATTAGTTAAATAACAAGAATCTCAATTGGAAAATATCAGTGACAAGGGGTTTTGGCTTGCTCATAAGCCCTAAACATTCAATTTCAATCCTAGACGAGTTTCACCCTCTACCCTGAACAGGTAATTCTTCCATCTAACTTTGTTTCTTTTTTGTATATTTATCTCAATTTTTAACAATTGAACATGGAACCTGGCCTTGTGCTTGCTTCAAACAAAGCTTCAATGTCAACTTCTCTTCCCCTGTTTCTATCTTACAAATCCCCATTTCATGGAAAACCACAACTTTCTATGAAATCCCATTTCCGTTCCTCGACCAAATTTCCAGAAAAGACACCATTTTTGGGACAAAGCTTGGTTTTTCAAGATAAGGATTTTACTTCTTTGGGTAATCTGAATAAAACCCATGTCCCTTTTGAGCCAGTAAGAGCTGCAGTTAAGAGAAGAAAAGAGCTTCCCTTTGATAATGTGATTCAAAGGGACAAGAAGGTTAAATTGGTGTTAAAGATAAGGAAGATTCTAGTGAGTCAGCCTGATAGAATCATGTCACTTAGGTCATTGGGAAAGTATAGAAGAGACTTAGGTCTCCAAAAAAGGCGTAGATTTATTGCTTTATTGAGGAAGTTTCCTGGAGTGTTTGAAATCATGGAAGAAGGGGCTTTTTCATTGAGGTTTAGATTGACACCCGAAGCGGAAAGGCTTTACTTGGATGAGTTGAGAGTTAGGAATGAAATGGAAGGTTTGTTGGTTGTTAAGTTAAGGAAGTTGTTGATGATGTCATTGGAGAAGCGGATTTTGCTGGAGAAGATTGCACATTTGAGGACTGATCTTGGGCTTCCTTTAGAGTTTCGCAACACAATTTGTCTGCAGTACCCTCAATATTTTCGTGTTGTTCAAACTGAACGAGGCCCTGCTTTGGAATTAACTCATTGGGATCCTGATCTTGCAGTATCAGCAGCTGAATTAGCTGAAGAGGAGAATCGAGCCAGAGAGTTGGCAGAGAAGAATTTGATTATAGATAGGCCACTTAAGTTCAATAGAATTAAGCTTCCTAAGGGTCTTAATCTTTCTAAGGGTGAAATGAGAAGGCTATGCCAGTTTAGAGACATGCCTTACATGTCCCCTTATTCAGACTTTTCAGGATTGAGGTCGGGAACTCCAGAGAAGGAAAAGCATGCTTGTGGGGTCGTACATGAGATTTTGAGCCTCACTGTTGAGAAGAGAACTCTTGTGGATCATCTCACTCACTTTCGAGAGGAATTTAGATTTTCTCAGCAACTGCGAGGGATGATAATAAGGCACCCTGATATGTTCTATGTGTCTTTGAAAGGGGATAGGGATTCTGTGTTCCTTAGGGAAGCTTATCGAGATTCTCAATTGATAGATAAGGATCCACTGTTGCTTATTAAAGAGAAGTTCCGCTCTCTTGTTGCCATTCCTAGGTTCCCCAAGAGGGGTGGTTTGAAGAAAGCTGCTGATGGGAATGAAGAAAGAGACATGTCAGAGGAGGCAAGCGATGATGAAGGAGGATGGTCTGATATGGATAGTTATCTGAGTGATGGTGGATTTAATGACGATAAGGGTGATGAAGATGATGATGACTATGAGGAAGATTGGAGTGATGAAGATGATGATGCACCACCAGATTTTGATGAAGATGATGAACCTATTAAGATTGGACTGAGCAAATCAACTAAGCAAGCAGATTACTTAGAAAAGAAAGAAGAGAAATTACTTGTTCCTGCATTTCCTGATGGTCAGCCAAGAGAACGTTGGTAAAAAGTTTTGCAAATTTGCTAGAAACTGAGGGCTCCCATTAGGTTTTTGACCCCTAAATGATTGCGTATCCCTTCTTAGCTTCAAATTTTTCCTGTGGAGAGTGGAGACAGAATCCAGTTTACTGTTTGGTGAGGTTCCAAATCTTATTTCTTGGAAGCTTGGGAAGTTATAGCAGTTGCAGATGGGCATCAATTAGGCTATGATACAAATTTTATATGTATGTAAATGGCATGAACGTAATGTTTTCTAAGTTAATGAAGCACCAAAAGAGAAATCTTTATGATAGATGAACCTTGTAGGCAGCTTCCAGAATGGAACTGTTCATGCCCTTTGTTAATATAATAAGACATTACCAGTGATCTAAACAGAATTACTTTATTGAAATGTTCTTTTTTATCTTTTTCCCTTACTACATTGCATTTATCACATTGAAATGGCTGGCTGGAGCTCAGGAAAAGCTTCATTGATGATTAATGCAATTCTGCAAGCCCTAAAGTGTATACCTAGTTCATATCTGCAATGATTTAGGACTCTCTGTGGGATGTTAATGTATTTTTATTGCCTTAGGAGGCGTGCAAGGGGCACTGTTTCCACTTATGAAATTTATCCTATATTGCAGTTCATTTGATCTAAGTTTAGCTTCTAGTTCTAGTTTCCTGCTCAGCTTGTTGCCCAATGTGTCCATTTTTGCTTTTTAATTAAGATGCGAATCTTGTGCTAACAGCTTGCGGGCTTGGACAAAGAAAACTAAATGGAAGATCACTACCATTGGTCTCAACTTACCTCAATTTGCCAATTGTGGACCATTTTTTTTTTTGAAAGGCCATTGTGGACCATGTTACCTATTGTATCCCGTCAGTTACTGTTTCTTTGCGTAATTATGTCGTTATATTTACATTTCAATTAGGCTATTAATATTTCATCAAAAAGAGAAAATTAGGCTATCCATTTTTCCACAGTTGATGCATAAACTTGACTGCTTGAGTATGCATTTGAAATCCAGCCTTATGATATCTGAAACTGAAACATTAAAATATTCGGAAGAACTATACGTAATCTGTTGGTATGTTGAACTTTTTTAAAATTATTTCTCCATCTACATATTTCACCGTAAAATTGCTCCTTCTTGAGCAAAGATTTAAATGCTAAATACATTTGGATTGATTCAGGGTATGCTTGTCATGCTTGCCAAGCGTTGCTTTTGGTGAAGCATACAACAGAATGTTCTCTGCAAACCCAAGGTGGTGTATGTGGTGAATAACTGAAAACAAAGAGATAGAAAGATAGGCATCTTCTTTCTAACCTATGGTGACATTAGGCAAATATACAACTTTACAATTTATTTTTAAGTTGCTTTCTCTAGTCAACATTCCTGTGTTTTAATTTCTTGCATTCATTTGGTTGCAAGAGAAGGCAAAGCATTAGATGGGGCACAAAGAAAGAATTATGGAGCTGGGTCTGGAAAGACATACATCAGGTGAGCTGATTGAAGTAGTGATGCATGAGATGTCTGAGAATCTTGGTCGATAAATGTTCTCATATCTTGATGATTTGTTCAAGATATGGTTTACATATTTCGGACTGGTGAAATGTTCCATTCGATATGGATATTATTGTTCTTGCGTGGACTTAACAAAGAAATGGACGTGACTGAGATGCCAAAACTGCTTTATTCTTTGTTGAGATGCCAAAACTTCGGGTCCAATTCGTTTTTTGCCATTTGGATATTAGAGAGTGTGAGAGAGACCCAAATTTTGAGAATCAGTGCTTGGGGATCAAATTGGGCCTTTGATTCACACTTCAATAGATTCGTTAACTACCGTCTATCACGTTAAACTCATCTAATGAACGATTGTGATGAGATGAATGAAATTAGTTAGTGAATGCATGTAACATTTTCCTTGCATGCATTTTCTGGCCTATAAAAGGCTCGTCGTTAGCCCACTCCTTACTCAAGTTGCTCAAGTGAGTCTTTTGAAGTCGGCATATTTGAAAGATATCTTGATCAATCTAGCCAGTCGTCAGACTAGGCCAAGGCACAGGTTGTTCACTCCCCCTCAGGGGCTTCCAACTTCGCCAGCTTTGGTAGTGTTTGATGTTTCAGGGCTTCCGTGTGTATAGTGAAGCCGGCTGGAGGCTCTTGTCGGGGACCTGAGCAAACTGTTTCTTGCTTTGGGAGGCGTCTGATCAGTTGACAATGGCAACCTTTTTTCACTCTCTTTCGAAGGCTTCAAGCTCAATAAACTACAGTTCGAAGCCTTCAAAGAGAGTGAAGAAAATTTGTCATGAATTTCCAGGCTTCGAAGCTGGGAACATTTATCTACTCTTCCTGCTTTCTTTCTGTTTTCCATGTTTTATTTTTGGTTTTACATATTTGATTAGCTGTAAAACTGAAAAACATACCCAAAGAAAAACATTTACAGCATGTTTGGTACATCTATTCCCATGTTTTCTCTTTACTCCCGTTTGGTAAGTAATGCCATAAGGAATAACTATTATTTGGTATTAACTATTCTTTAAAATGGGTAAAACTCAAGCATAACTAAACCCAAGTTCTCTTGCGGTATTTACATTTTAATTGCTGGGGCAATAGCTTTAAAATCTAATAAGATTAAAATACTTCTTATAACTTAAAAATATTACAACTCTAGACATATAAATATTTTTTTTTCTTCTCATTTTCCCTTCTTTCTCTCTCTTCTCACGTTCTTACCTCTCTAATTCTCTCTATAACTAGCACTCATCACCGGAGACGACGATGGTAGCAGCGACGACGACGATTTTACTACTGAATATGATTGAAAAGTGTCGATCATTACTGTTCGACAAGATTCAAGTGAAGAGTCACCGAATCTGGGATCCACAGCCTGATCTGGCAACGAGAAACACCGAATCTAGTACTTCCCGATCAGATCCTCACGATCGAATTTGGCACTTCACTGTCAGATCTAGCAACGAGAAGTGTCAATCTGGCCACATGGTGCGCTAGATCGACATTTCATTACACCAGTAACATTTTCGGTGGTCGACACATGGAAAAGAAGAAAGGAAAAAATAAAAAAATAATTTACTACTGAATATGGTTGAAAAGTGTCGATCATTACTGTTCGATAAGATTCAACTGAAAAGTCACCGAATCTGGGATCCATGGCCTGATCTGGCAACGAGAAGCACCGGATCTGATACTTCCTGATCAGATTCTCACGATCGAATTTGGCACTCCATTGCCAAATCTAGCAACGGGAAGTGTTAATCTAGCCTCTTAGTGGCTAGATCTAACCACATGGTGCGTCAGATCGACGTTTCATTACACTGGTAACATTTCCGATGGTCGACACATGAAAAAGAAAAAAGGAGAAAAAAATTATAAATTATAAAAAATTAATATTTTAAAATATTAATATTTATATATAATTTAAACATTATTAATATTAATATGATTAAAATATTAATATTTTTATTTATTAAATTATTAATATATTAAATTTTTAATGAGTATAAATAAAAAATAAAAAATACAAATAAAAAAATAAAAAAATTATACTAATATTTTAATAATAAATTATTAAATTTTAAATTTTTAAAATTTTAATGAAAATAAAAATTAAATAATTAAAAAAATTTTGCTTACATTTGTCTTTTGGTATAAATTATACTAAATTATGTAAAGAGTATTTTGTTGTTTTAAAAAATAAATATTATTATAATAAAAAGTTTTATTTTTTAATTATATATTATAAAAATTAATATTTTAAATTTGGAAATTAATTAAAATTATTTAATATTTTAATATTAATAATATTAAATTATAAATAAAATATTAATTATTAAATTATATTAAAATATTAATTATTAATATTTTAAAATAAAATAAAAATAAATAATCATATATATAATAAAAATATATTTTATATTTTTATTTTTTATTTTAAAATTATTATTACCAACCAAACACTACAATAAGTTATAATAATTATTCTTATCTGATTCTATTTATCGTACCAAACTACATAATACTTATTTTATTCTATTTCTATCTCATTTTATTCCTATGTAACACCTATTTTATTCTATTTCTATCTATTCCACGAATCAAACGTATCCTTAAGCTTTTCGAAGACACCAAACTGCAATACAGATAATGTGGTTATGGACAAGATTTTACCTTAATCTTAATATTTGCTAGCTAATTGTTAATTACAACTATATATGCCGGCTTTTTTTTTTGTGACTTCTCTTTTAACATTGATAATTCGTTGGTGCTTCAGACCCCATTGACGCTTTTCTTGAATATTACTAGTCGCAACCTGGGGTTGGGTTGATCTCAATGGGTAGCAAGCTGCTTAAATTTACGAAGAAGTGCTTGAGGATGCCAGAAACACATGAACCGAGATCAAGCTCTGCCTAGATTTCTGCTTTAGATTTTAAGCTGTTCCTGTGTGTTTATTTTTGGATTAGATCCATTCCTAGATCAGTCTCTGGTAATGGATAGTATCGTTTCTTTTTTTTAGTGACATGAAAAAAATGAATGACAATATCTTAACCCATTCCATGGATCAAGATTCTTGTACCATTCCCCGAATTATCTCAACGGTTAAAGAACATTTGGTAACATGCACAAATTGCCAATCAACACTGCTACTACTTAATTTGCCATCAATGGTGGGGAAGAAATTTCTTGCATCTGCCAGTTGATGTTACCAAAGAAGTGGTGAAAACGCCAAAAAGGGAAGAGCTTTTGGACATAAGGAGCCAAACAAAGCGAAGATAACATGGTTAGATAAAATCCTTATCCACGAAATCCAAAGGCCAACACTTTTCTTTCATCCAGCAGCGTTATAGGAAAACGAAAACAAAAAACCCAATGAGATACCCTTGACCGCCATTTCTTCAAAACCAAACCACCTTCACCGTCTTCACTTCATCTCCCAACCGCCAAAAAACCCTCCATGGACAAAATAGCTCTATTCCGACACTACTTTAGTCTCTCTCTTCATCAAAACACACTGATCCAAAATCCAACAAAACCCACAAAAATTTCACCTTCTTCTGTGGCTCTTGGGCCCACATTCACCTTTCCTGAAATCCAACTCTCTACGTTTTCGCTTCCACACTCTTGGTCAAGTCTCTCTTCTTCGGGCACTTTTGACTTTTCTGACGAGGTAAAAGGGGTCAATAGTTTGGAGTCGGTTGAAGTCTTGCATGCCAGGTCGCTTAAAATGTGCAATGATTGGAGTTCAGATTCTGTGGCTAAGAGTTTAATCTCAAGTTATTTGAAATTTGGCGATTTTAGAGCAGCTACGATGGTTTTCTTCACGGCTTTTGATCGGAATTATGTTTTCTGGAGTTCGTTTTTGGACGAGCTTCATAGTTGTGGGGGAGAGACACGTGGAGTTCTTGAAGTTTTTGGTAAATTTTATAATAAAGGGGTGAGTTCTGATAGCAAAATTCTTACCTTGGCTCTGAAGATGTGTGGCAGTTTGATGGATTCACGGCTGGGATTACAGATTCATGCTGATTTGATCAAGAAGGGTTTTGATTTGGATGTATATTTGAAGTGTGCATTAATGAATTTATATGGGAGGTGTTGGGATTTGGAGAGTGCTAATCAAGTTTTTAATGAAATGGTGGAAAAGGAAGATCCTGTATGGAATGAGGCTATCATGGTAAACATGAGGAATGAGCAATGGGAGAAAGCTATGGAGTTGTTTAGAGAAATGCAGTTTTCTTCTGCCAAAACTAATAGTAGTACCATTGCGAAGATGCTGCAAGGCTGTAGCAAAGTGGGAGCTCTCGAGGAAGGAAAGCAAATTCATGGGTATGTATTAAAATTTGCATTGGTTTCCGATATGTCAGTTTGTAATTCCTTGATTAATATGTACTCAAAAAATAATAGACTGGAACTAGCTAGGAGAGTTTTTGATTTGATGGAAGATCATAACCTGTCTTCATGGAATTCCATAATTTCAAGTTATGCTGCTCGTGGTTATTTGAATGATGCTTGGGATTTATTAAATGAAATGGAATCATCTGCTATGAAACCTGATATAATAACCTGGAACTGCCTTCTCTCTGGCCATGCCCTTCATGGCTCTTATAAAGCTGTCCTGACGATGTTGCGAAGAATGCAAGTAATGGGTTTCAGGCCAAATTCGAGCTCTGTCACCAGTGTTCTTCAAGCTGCTGCTGAATTGGGGATCTTGAATTTGGGGAGTGAAATTCATGGTTATGTTATAAGAAATGGGCTTGATTCTGATGTATATGTAGGAACTTCATTGTTAGACATGTACGTGAAGCATGATTGTCTAGGAAAAGCTCAGGCAGTTTTTGATAACATGAATAACAGAAATATTGTTGCTTGGAACTCGTTAATATCAGGATATTCCTTCAAGGGCCTTTTTGAAGATGCTATGACCTTATTGAATGGAATGAAAGAGGAAGGAATAACGCCAGACCTAGTGACATGGAATGGTTTGATTTCAGGGTATTCCATTTGGGGGCGCAGTAACGAGGCTTTAGCCCTGATTCATCAAACAAAAAATTCTGGAATGACTCCCAATGTGGTATCTTGGACTGCTCTAATATCGGGCAGTTCACAGAATGGAAACTATAGGGATTCCCTCGAATTTTTTATCCAAATGCAACAAGAAGGTATCAGGCCCAACTCTGTCACCATATCCTGCTTACTTAGAAATTGTGGAGGTCTATCTCTATTACAGAAAGGCAAAGAGATACACTGCGTCAGCATAAAAAATGGTTTTATTGAAGATGTGTTTGCAGCTACAGCACTTATTGACATGTATAGTAAATCTGGCAATTTGAAAGCTGCTTATGAAGTTTTTAAGAGGATTGAAAATAAAACATTGGCCTCCTGGAATTGTCTCATAATGGGGTTTGCAATCTATGGCCTTGGTAAAGAGGTGGTCTCGCTCTTTGACGAGATGCTTGGAGCAGGCATCCTACCAGATGCCATAACGTTCACAGCTGTACTCTCTGGTTGCAAGAATTCAGGTTTAGTTGATGAAGGATGGAAATTTTTTGACAGTATGAGCTCTGATTATGGTATAATACCAACATTTGAACATTATTCTTGTATGGTAGATCTTCTGGGAAGAGCTGGATATCTTGATGAAGCTTGGGATTTCATCCAAAAAATGCCATTGAGACCGGATGCTACTATTTGGGGTGCTCTTCTTATATCCTGTCGAATCCATAAGAACATGCAATTCGCAGAGATTGCTGCAAAGAAACTTTTCAAGTTAGAACCATATAATTCTGCAAATTATGTTTTGATGATGAATCTATATGCCATGTTTGACAGATGGGAAGATGTTGAGCGTATCAAAGATTTGATGAGAAATACAGGTGTGAAAAATGGGCAAGTCTGGAGCTGGATTCAAATTGATCAGATGGTTCATTTATTCTCTGCGGGAGAGAACCATCCAGACGAAGGGGAGATATATTTTGAGTTGTACCATATGGTTTCTGAAATGAAGAAGCTTGGGTATAAACCTGATGTCAAGTGTGTTTGTCAGAACACTGATGACAATGAAAAGGAGGAGATGCTGCTGAGTCACACAGAGAAATTGGCCATAACTTATGGGCTAATCAAGTCAAGAAATGATGCCCCTATCAGGGTAATCAAGAACACAAGGATTTGCCCCGACTGCCACACTGCGGCTAAATACATATCTCTGGTAAAGAAGCGAGAGATTTTCCTCAGAGATGGTGGTCGGTTTCACCATTTCATTGAAGGGAAGTGTTCGTGTAATGATTGTTGGTAACAAGGGGCCTTAATGTCTTTCAATATCTAATCTGAACCATCATGCGAAATCCTGCAGAAGGTGGAAACCAGCACTTTCTCCTGCTCAAGCAGAAGAAATACATCAACCAGGTGGGAAGGTCATTCTTTTTCTTGGACAAAGGACAATCACGCAATTCGATTCTACACTCATCAGCAACAGATAGCTGAAAGCAATGCAGGCTTGAGAAGAGGACAGTCCAGACTTAGCGACGTGTATATTTTATAAGCCACTTACCTTCATTCATAGAAGTTCAAAGGCATTTTTTTTGGTACATAAAAGCATTTTCAAGGAACCATTACATTGTTACAACTTCAAAACTAGAAGCATTACATCCCTACAAGCTTTCAGGATAAGGAATGAAATATTATGTTTACTAATTTGCCATGGCATACTCTTACTCATGTCTGCCACTTCCATTCCTTCCTGCCAACGAGGAGAATTTGACACACATCCACCAGCCAACGGTCAGGGAGGGTAAGCCACAATCCACCGCATGCTGCCCCGGTAACATTTGTAAACCAATTGAATTGGACCAGGTTTAAAAAGAGAGCTAATCACGAGTTGCCTCAGAGTGTACACGTGTAGGGAGTTCAGTACAGCAAAGACGAGTGATTGGCTACCCCATAAACTTTCCTAGCGTGGTAGCTCTAACTTAAATCAAAATCGTCACAAGACCTTTGAGTTAGCGTGCTGTGCAACTTTATGACTAAAAAAGCGACCCCTTGGTGCATTTCCATAGTGTACCCGCACTTTCTACGCTCAAATTCAGAGGCTGAGAACTGAAACGACACTTGATAAAGTGCTTGAAAGTTGAAAGGCATAGGTTAATGGTTCACCTAAACAAGAAGGGAAAACTGAAAAGATCCCAACAAGAAAATTATTGAAAAGACACAATTATGTACAAAAAGAAAAGAAAAGAGCAGAACTGTTACTTAAAATGGTTCTCCAAATCCATCGTGCACCTACATCTGCAGCTACAATATGGAAATAAAAGCTTCCATCTTTTCTTATCTTACATAAATATTTACAAATACGACCATAGTAACGTACGTAATTACCACCATTGCACAAAACCCAGATGAAGAGAAACAACGGTGAAAAAGAACCCCATCTTCGACTTGTCGGGAACCCCATTATAGAACAGAAATTTCGGAGCCTTGTAATGAATTTGAAACCTCAAAAGATAACTACCGATGCATTAAACAAAAAAAAAAAAGAAGCTAACAAAGCAGAAAAAAGAGTGTTAAGGGTCTCCCTCTCCCGTAACAAAGTAAAAGTCACATCGAGCAATGTATCCAAAACTTGTCCAGATCATGAAATCCATCGCTCCTGTCCCTCACCTCCGTCTACAAAAGCTACTTTTTTTTTTAGCAATCAAAATTCCACCTTTCTCGATTAATATGGGTTGATAGACTCTCTCTGGTCCAGCACAGCCATCCTCTCTGAAACATCGGCTAAGGATTTCAGATTACATCGGATTAAAGCCTCCACAAAGTAACATGTTTCATCGTTGGTGTTCCCTTCAGGCACATCCACAACGAATGATTCGATCACCATTGTCCCTGGCCTTCCTTCAATAACTTCAGGATGGACCGTTATGATGGAAGAATAGTTCTGCAAAAATCAGTAAACAAATCAGTATTCTATAACAAAACAAATTCTTCTTTCATTTTTTAAAATAATAATTAAAAAAAAAAAGAGAGTAGAGGATAAAAAATTGTATTAGTACCCTAAGGCGGTGATCGCCGTCGACGATTTTGATGCCGAGAATGTGTTCTTCATCATCAAGAAGTTCTAATCGTTCGGTGCTAGTGGTGGCGGGAAGGCCGGATTTAACGTTAACTTCTCTAACACTACCAATTCCGAGGTCCCCTTGCATGATGCACCTGCTTACGAACGGCTTGTATTTCTGCGGCTGATCAAATCGCCTTACCAATGACCATACCTAACCAGACCGTAAACCATTAGTTTCAATGATAAAATTAACAAAAACTACTTCTCTACTACAGAACAGAACTCTTCTACTAACAACGTAGTACTAGCTCCAACAAATTCCGATTCCGGTGCCTGAAAAAACAGATGTAGTGAAATACTAATCAAACCAAATACTCCGACATTTCGGAAATATCGAAGTAACGGTACTTTATAGATCTTAGTGAAAGGAGTGGTGTTTGTCAGAGAAAAATCTAAAAAACCAAGAAATAGTCGTGGAATTTTTCCTGTTAAATTTCTGACGTGAACATAGATTTGAATGTTGTTTAACAACTAAGTAAAACTCAAAAAGAGATGAGGATTCTAGCAGATCCAAAGGGGAGAGAAAAACCAAGTCAAAGGCCCAGCCGGTTGGCCACAAAATCGAACAAATCGAAGAGGCACTAAGCAATAGAAAGGGAGAGGAAAACGGGGGAAAAAAAAGGAAAATTTGAAAGACACAGAAACTTACGAGATGAACAGGAGCTTTGATGTGTTTCACAAGAGCAGAGGTGCACTGGTCGTCTCTGATCTCGTGCCTGTGGTGTCTCCGTACGTACTGCGCCTCCATCATACTGTACGCCTCACCGCCGTTCATTTTTTTTCTTTTCCCTTTTCCTGATTGATATGTCTGAATCTGATCAATGAACAATAAAAAAACCACCTTACTTCTCTGTCTTTGTCTCAAGGAATAAGTATCTGGAAACAATACAGGAGAGTTCTCGAGGAGATAAGCGATAAGCTTTTTTGTTACTATTTTCTTTTGGTTTTGCAGGGGATTCGGTGGTGCAAGTACAAAGGGACCTTCCCCGCTTGGCTTTAGCTTTTAGCTCAGGTTTTTAGCTTTAAGAGGGGCTTTGGTCTTTAAGTTGGCTTGGCAGTTTATCAAAAATCTATGAATCCACCGACAATTTCATTTTTTATTCCATCAACAATAATAATAATAATAATAAAAGCCCGGAAGCCTGCTTTCAGCTTTTCTCCTTGGGTCCACTATCCTCTTCAAATTGCCCTTATCCTCTTGTAATTGGAATTGGTTTTTACTTTCTTTAATCCTTTTATTTTTCCATTAAAAAGAAAATACTAAGAATAAAATAATTCTTCTAACGTTACTTGTGGTCGTCATGGGTTTCCCTCACAGTCCACTCTTTTGCCTCCGATTCTAGGCGAACATTCCCCTTTAATTTTTGGCACCATTTTTTTTCTGTTCCCCTTAACACAAAGTTAGGTGCAAATAATAAAATCAGAACTACCATGAAGTGGTTGTGACGTGACGAAGATTTTGCCTAGTTTTTTTTGTTTTTTGAAGGGCATATTCATTACAACAAAAGAGATATACAAGCTGCATCTGCCTGAGAAGGCAGTTGGCCAAGCACAAAAAAAAGACTGGCCTGAACCAAAAAAGCAACACAGAAGCCAAATCAACCTGTAACGGTGTTTGCCAGTTTTATTGCCTGACCCAAAAGTCTTTCCCTAGATGAAATCGGAAATTACAATAGTCACTTATCTCAATCTTTTGAACCAATTTTACATTATTATTTTCCACAAATTTTTTGGCTCGATATATAATATGTCTGGATTCTTCTGCCTCGTGCCTCAGCATAAGGCAATTGATTTTGGCGTTTAATTAATGATAATAATTTTTTGTTGAATCAATTTGCAGGATGAACGGTGGAGGAAGTCACCACAAAACTGACAGGCGATTCGTAGCCATTGAAGGATCTTGTGGGATCCAACGTAACCACGAGAGCATTGAAATTTTATCTCCACAATTTTCGATAGAATCAATTGAATTTCCATCGCTCGTCGACCCCAACGCCCGAAAATAGAAAATTCTTATCATCTGCTTGGCGCAATTTGCGCAAAAGACAAAATTGAATCTAATCCATTATTGCTTTCATTCCAGGCTAAATTGTTCATATTTGCTTTTCGTCAAGCACCACAAATAAAAAAACATTTCCTTACTATTTTTTGTCCAATACCCAAAATAGATGATACAATTATTGACAAAAAAGGCTTTTATTTTTCTTATCACTAATATAAAATACTTAAAAAAACCTCTTTCTTTATTTAAAAAAGTTCAAATATGTTTTTATTGTTTATTACTTTTAATC
This sequence comes from Theobroma cacao, assembly GCF_000208745.1. Classification (NCBI taxonomy): domain Eukaryota; kingdom Viridiplantae; phylum Streptophyta; class Magnoliopsida; order Malvales; family Malvaceae; genus Theobroma; species Theobroma cacao. The sequence continues at coordinate 33,802,976 of NC_030850.1, read as the reverse complement.
AAGTTTTTTATACTTTTATTTTAAATTAAATAAATTTTTATAATTAATATTAATTAAAATATTATTTATCATTATATATCATATAATTTTAACATAATATATTAATATATTATAATCAATAATAATATAATATAATATAATGATCACTTGAAATTTTTCATCACATACATCAAAACAACGTTAATCTATTTTTGTTATCACTCTTTCGTATGAAAGCTAACCTCTTTTTTAAGATAAATAGAGTTTTAGTCCTATTTTGTTTTACCAAAGTAAAAAAAAAAGAGCGCTATATGATTATTGTTGTGGCAATACAATTTGGGTAGAGGCATGACGAGATGGGATTAGGTCAACTAGTGGGTGGCAGCGAACTGTTTGGGGAGGTCGAAAAGTTTACAGAAAGGACCCACTTATAAAAATATTGTCATTGAACAAGACACTTTATACTGCAAAAAGAAAAATTCAGGAATCCACCCCTTGTGCCACGTTCAATGTTTCTGTCCGGTTCTCCGTTGAAAGTAAAATCCCAAAGCTTTGAGTTGAAGCTAATTACCAAAAATATTTTAACGCCAGGCCACTGTAAGACCACCTAGTGGAAAATGCCAAATGGTGGGGACCTCCACGTTTAATTTACTACCCAGTGAATTTTAATTGATAATCATTAAAAAAAAATCTATCACCACCCACATTAAAAATATCTAGTTTTACACAATCACAAACGATCTAATAGCTAATCATTTTTTTAAAAAAAAACTGCTTTTCACCAACATTACGACTTTGTTGTATAATGAGATTTTTGAATTTTCGTTACATTAAACCGCGTCAGACGCATATGTACTAAAATTGTTTTGGTTTATTACACGTGGAAAGAACAAACTGGTGGTTTTGTTTTACATGATACAAGTATTTGCTTTTAGATCTTGGTCATGATATGCCATTGTGATATGAAAACTATGTGCAACTGTAAAAAGTCTATATTCTAGCGTGAGAATATAATGAAGAATTCCTTTGTCCGGCGATGGCAACATATGATTTTTTAACCTGACACTTGCCGATACTAGATTCCAAGGTTAATTTTGATATGCCATTGTTCCAGGCTTTACGATCCACCTTGTAGGTAGTGCATAAATATATGTGTTAAGCATCCAACCCCCTCTTTCATATCTTCTACCGTGGAAAAACCATTTTTGCCTTATTTTCTACTAAATAACTTTCATCTACCATCAAATCCAACTCCAGTCACCTTTAAGTTTATATAGACCAATCAGAAAACAGAGGACAAAAGTTTATACCGGCTTCTTGAGACAAGGCAGAAAATGGTGAAGACTTGGTCAAGCTTGCAGATGTGGTGCTCATGTGGTCCAATTAAATGTCTCTGCTCGACATAGTGTTAATTATTCGAATTCGACCCATCCTTCGCCATCACCCATCAATCACTGCTGTATTAAAAAGTATACAGCAAATCCTTTTTTTTTGTGTGTGTGTTTGCACACATGTTGCAATGTAATTGGACAGGAAAAGTTTGCGTATATTGACAAAATGGAGTTCCGTGTTTGTTTGTTAACAGTGAATGAAATTTCTTCTTTCTTCCTTCTTCTTTTTCCCCTACATAAACTGCAATTTTATTGGATGGCTTACAAGTGATTTCCATGGATCAATCCTAGAACGACACACTTCAAAGCAATGAGAAAACTGTCAACCTTTTTTCGATGAACCATCGTCCATCAACATTTCGTTTTTTTGTTTTTTTCCTTTTCTCGTACTCTCTTTCTATGAGTGTAAGCCAAGTGTTGATCTCCCATTTCCTTCTCAATCAGAAAGGACAATCCAAAAACAGGGGAAAACAACGCTAAATATAGCTTTTATCTTAACAAAAAAAAAAAGCTACTACTATTGAACCACAAGTTCTTTTCTGCTGCTTGATGGTCATCTATTGAGAATTATCTTTATGAATTAATCGCCATTGCGGCTAATACTATTACTTTGAATATCAATAGAATTCAATTCTTTCATTTGGACACACCTTGGGGAATTTGCTCTGTTTTCCCCTCTGTTTTGCTCTGAATCTCAAACACATGGGATCGAAAACAATTTCAAGCAATGATGTACGTAAGAAGTTATCTAGTACTTACAAATTTGGGAAACTTTCGACGTTTGCTTCATGCCATGAGTTATCTCCTAAACCTCTCTCCATGCTGACCGGATGTTTAATGCATTGTTATCCAAAACTTTCCGCCTTTTTCAAAACACCCTAAGAAAGAAATAATGTCCAAAATTATGTTCAACTGCGTAGCGTTGAATGGAGAACTCATTTACTCAGCTGGGTCAATTTTCACCAATCATCAAAAAGGGAGAATCCTTCCTCCATCAAACACTATTTCGTTACCATTAATTTCTCCATCGAACATAAAAGCTCTCAGTGTCTTGAAAATTACTACTTTTGTGGCTAGAGACAAGAAAAACAAAGAGAAACCCAATTGAATACAAAGAAAATTGAGTTATAAGTTAGGTCTCAGGACTGATAAAGCTAGTCCATTCTCTGCTAAAAAAGGGGCTAATCTTTTTTTTTTTTTGTTTTTTCTGCCGAAAACCTTCAAGGTTTATCCCCTGCAACGAATTCTTGGACCACCTCGACACAAACTATTAACCAAAATTCGAAGGGAATTTTTATCCAATTTAACAGCCAACAAACAAAAAGTCACATCAAGGGATGCAAGAGCCCTAACGTGTTGGTTTGCAATTGGGTTCTCTGAGGAACTCCCGGTCTGCCTTTGTATCTGAACTCATCATGTGGAAAATACCGAAACCTTCCAAGCTCACCTTTAACTCTTTCCAGGAGGATACTTAGCTATCAAGGCAGAGCTTCACGATTCTCAAGCTAATTTTGAGAATTACAGGTGAGTGGATAAGATCCAGACTAAGTTCACTTTGGTTTGTTCTTTTTTTGACCGGCCTTGAGTGCAGGTTCCAAGTCCAAGGGTAATTAAGTTATTCTATGTACGACTGACCGTCCAAAACATATTTAATGATTATGATTCCAGAAGAATGCTCCTGTCCTTTCTGTCAACTCCCCAAACAAATATCTGTCTTTGGGTTACAACTTTTTCCTGTTTCTCCTGTATTTTTCACTAATTCAAAATGTCCTTAATTGCATTAAAGATTATAACAATATCGGTGTTGACATCAAAAGACACGCGGATAAGTAATTCATAATATTAAATATAAATTAATACATTTTATTATACCTGATTTTTAACAATATAATTTAGTCCAATTAAACTTTTACAGTATATTTGATTCACTAAAAAAAATAAAATTAAAAATAAAATAGTTATTTTAAGAGAATAAAATTAAAAAATATAATTATTATATAAATTGATTCATGATAATAAAATATGATAGAAATTGTTATTATTACTTATTTCATTATTTGGTTGATATGAATAATTTTAAGAATAGTTATGGAATAAAGAGTAAATCATAAAAATATTTTTTATTAATATTTAAAGATTTTTTAATTAAAAACAAAAATACTATGATGAGATAAATATATATTTTATTAAAATAAAAAAATTTATTTTGTTAAAAGATAAAAATATTCTAAGTAATAAAAAAAATAACTTTTTTATAATTAAATAATATTTTCACCAAAACACAAACATATTTTTATTATAATTTAATAATATTTTGTATTAGAAGATAATTAAACTTTTTATTATAATTAAATAATATTTTAATATTAAAAAATAAAATATATTCTTCATTAGATTTAAATAATACTAAATAATATTTTTTTTATTATATTTATTATATTCAAATAATAATATTAAATAATATACTTTATAATATTTATTATAATTAAATAATATTTAAATATTTTTATTTTTTTAAATGAAGTAAAAAATTTTGTGTCTTATGTGCTTGTAGACACCTCAAAATAAAATATAAAATAATATATATATAAAAAGAGAAGAATGGCTGGCCTAGCCATCCCTTCCCCCAACTACCATGAATGATGGGGCTCTGGCTACCAACTCCTTGGTGCCAGAACCCTATTGTCGGGTTGTCCAAATTTTTGGACAACCCAGCTGTTGAAAATCGAACCTGCAAAACCAAAAAGGAAGACAACCAAGAAAACCACATATCAAAAAAAAAA